>NC_135863.1:19684328-19984328 GCF_031162955.1 Sander vitreus
GATTGTCTTTGGATACCTTGTTTGCTACTACCCGAAGGAATTCCCCCATAGCCAGACAACTATGGTAACTCGCTCAGTCACTATGGGATGTGTAGCTGGCGGTTTGTGAAAAGCACCTGCCAGGCTTTTCTCTGCTGAATCAGTTACGCTACGCAAAGAGTTTTTGTGACTTTTTTGCATATCTGTGTTGTATTATAGGGTTTCTCATATTGCAACTGTGTGTTGCACTTGTGTCCATTCCAGGCAATATAGGGTTATGATTACCAAGCTACAGTTGCATATATGTGCAAACATCAAAATGTCTCATAATGAATGATCTCAACTGAAACTTTTCTGGTCGACAATTAAACTTGTTTTAGACAGAAGGGACTTCTTCTTGAGGGGCAGTTTTTTACTCCGTTGCTGATAATTCTATTTTATTTGACCATGGTTGACCACAACAATTCTTTTATTTTCATATACAGTGATCAGCTGTAGTTCTTACATTACGCACAAATGGATAGCACTTGCTGTTCACAATGTCATTATTGATGTAATCATAAAAAAAGTACACTTTTATTCCAGTAAAGTGATGTCTAACAAATCATCATGTTCACTTTATCCATTAAAACGGAAAATCAACTATGTGACTTTTATGTTATGTGTTTTATGTGTGTATAAATATTATACCGATAGCAATGCCGTGACTTCGATCCCGGTTCTTAATAGGGTTGCACGATATTGACAAAATGTGATATTACAATATTTATTATGAATATTGCGATATAGATATTCATTTCGATATTTTGAAACGTGTAAAATTACAAAAGTTATGGGAAAACGCATCAAAACAGATTCATAACAAATAAAAGTTTTCTTACAACCCAAGGTTTATTTCAACTGACTGTCATATTGGACTGGTACAACATGAATAAATAAATAAGGACCATGTCTACAGAACAGGATTTAAATATCTATTATATAAATAAAGAGAACGGGACACAACTTTTCTTTCGCTTTTCTGATTCGTTCCGTTTAGTTGTCTCTATCTATTTCTTCACTTACACGGTCACTCTCTCGAAATATGCACACAAGTGGTACGCTACATAGGGTTTGTCACGTAGTGGACCCGTGTGCTGACGTGCACTAACGTGCAAGTGGCACGGTAACTGGCCAATGAAATGATGATCATGATAGCGTTTCAAGCGGGCTCTAAATCAAACACAACCAAGCCGCACAGCCAACGGACGGGACGCAGCGCTCCACAATATAAACAAAATATTGCATACTTATCGCGACACTTTAGAAATAATATTGCGCGAAGTGATATAGCGATAACGATATTGAGTCGATATATCATGCACCCCTAGTTCCTAAACGATTTTACCTTTTTTTTTATTTACGTATTTTTCAGCTCCTCCTACGTTAGCTCTGTCTCTGTGCGTAACATATAGTTTTTCCTGCCTGCTTCTTCGACATGTAACATTAGACAGCCAATCACCACCATTATAGATCTTGGTAGAAGCATGCTGCAGGCTTATTGGCTCACTGATGCTAACAAGATTTACTCCGTAGGTATTGAAATTGGGTATGGAATGACGAGGCATTTTTCGACACTCGATACTTTAGAGGTAACTCGGTCTGTGCCTGAAAAGTATTGAAATCGGTGCCCAGCCCTAGTTGTCAGTGCTGGTTTTATTTGTGGGAGGAAGAGAGAAAGGATGAGGTGCATTTGATTTCCATCCATGTCAAATTTTGTGGAGGAGGGGGTTACTCTCCAGAGATCAAAAATGCTGTTGTGGAGTTGTTTAAGAATAAACTACACTGGCCATGTCTATTGTAATGAAAGATTATATCACCCAATGCAACAGTATGGCTTTTTAATGTGTTTTTAATAGAATGATTGCAGAGCTCAATGGGATGGAGGCATAAACTACAGTAAATCAGTCACAGCCTATGCTTGTTATTATGATACATTTGCTGTTGGTTTTGGTCTTATCATTCGATTTGCTGATTAAAAAAAAAGGTTTTGTGCTTGTTAAATTCAGGACTTATTCAATTTTATAGTATATTCAAAACATGATTTGTATTTACGCAGTACAGTGTAGTCATTCCTCACACTTTTAGAAGCAAGGCCGGATGTACGTCTCTCGAAAGGATCAGTTTGGGTAATGGGCAGATGGGAGATAGGCCCACTCATGCTGTTCCTTAGTCTGCCCCAGCTGCTTGGAGATATTACCCTCCATGTGTGGTGAGTAATAGGTCCTCAGGAACACGTCATACTTGGTTTCAACTGGGTCAGAGACTACTTGGGCACCAAAGAAGCAGCCAGTGATGAATGCTAATGCGTGTGCTTCCTCACACCTACAAGTGCACACAGTCTGAGTTAGCCCCTCAGGTAACTGATGGTGCTTGCAAACGTGGTTCAGTATTTCCTCTGCTGGGTCAAATGGGGAATCCTCACTGTGACCCAGATAAGCTGTTTGGCTTAGGAGTTGTTCAAATGATTTATTATATTTCTGTGTTAGCTACATTGTTTTGGCTTTTGGTGCTTTATCTTAACGTCGTCATCCCTCTTCATTCCAGTTCTGCTAGGAGACCTATGCTGTGAAATGGCCTAGTTAGTTTATCCTGCCAGTTGAATAGCACAGCAGGTTAACTTTACAGGTACACTCTACTTGCATAGTGTATGGCGTCAGTGTTATGAAATGTTGCTCATAACTGTTCAGATGTATTATTCTCTGTGTCTCGTCTATGTTTCCTTTTGCTTTAAATTACAGTCTTTATCTTATTAGACTATTATATTGTTAATGAACCAGACATTAGCCGGTGCACTTTTCTGTTCTATTGTCTATGTTCTGTATATGCATTCTGTCAGTATTATTTTTGTAATCTCAACACACTCTTGCTTGTCTTACAGGTGAGCCGCGCAAGTTTGACCCAAAGTTCAGAGGACCTGTTCACAAAAGGTACTACACATACTCAACATCATCTACTTTTGGCTTTAGAGTTGTTGTATTTGATAATGTAGCAGTTTAAGGAGAAACTAAAAATGTACTAAAACTAAATCTGGTTCACTTGCAATTCATAATTGAGAGACCTTTTCGTCATCTCCAAAGATAATATAAAAAACAAAAATATATATATATATATATATATATATTAGGGCTGTCAAAATAACGTGTTAATTTCAATTAATTAATCGGAGAACAAATAATGCGTTAAAAAAAAATAACGCAGATTAATCCATTCCATATTGACGTTTGACCCGGAGCCATTCTAGCCACCATTTGACTGTAAAATGAAAGAGGGAGACGAGAATGTGCTGCCTGGATCATTGATTGGAACATTTACTTGTAAAAATCTTCTTCCTGCCAACCCTGGCTACCGAATCTGGTGCCACTGATATGTCTGCACTTCTCTCTGATGCTCTGAAGACGATACAGGCAACACAAACACCGCTGCATGTGATGCTAGTTAACACTATACTCGACAGAAACTACAGCCTCGTGGTGCATTTGAAGTTATTGTAAATGTCCTTTTCCCATCTGATGGTTCAACAGCAATTTACTACTGAAATTAGTTATTGTTATTGTTATACATTATTATTAAATCATTTCATTTTTACCATATGGCCTTAGCAATAAACAAGCCGTTCTTTAATGTCACCAACTGTTGTTTAGTACCCTTTTTTTTTTTACTTTCTTAAAAAGTATCGGTTCAGGCACCGTTGATTATGTATGCGATTAATTTCAATTAATTAATCACAGAGTATGTAATTAATTAGATTACATTTTTTTAATCGATTGACAGCCCATATATATATATATATATATATATATATATATATATATATATATATATATATATATATATATATATATACATACATACATACATACATACATACATACATTCATTCACTTGCATTAGAATAGTGGCAGAGATCTCAGAAACAGATATCTCAAAACTTAAATACTATATGTACACTTAAATACCACTAGAACAACAAAAAAAAAAAAAATTACTTCTGTTGAGGTGACCCCATAACTACTATTCATGGTCTTCCAACATATGATTGTTACATGTTTATTGATTTTGCCTATTGTAATGTAATATTCTAATGTAATGTTTTTGGCACACACCCAAGTCGAAACGCTGATAGATTGATCATTTGTCATGCCACGTTAATAAAGATCGAGGCAGAGTGCTGGCCGCTCTTTCCACTCCACCTCACAGATCAATGGCCATAAGTCAAGATGGTGGCTGGAGTTAGACCAATGATACACTCTATTAACCAGCCAGATACAGCCAAACAGATGTAGTCCACACATTACGGGGGCTATTGCAGGGAGATGTCTCCTGTTTTTCAACCAGCAGCACAGTAGCACTTCTCCTGATGAACTACAGTCTGCTATCTGCCTCATGAGGGCTACAATTCTATACACATCACAAGTTATTGTTTGCTCTATGCAATCATTTATATGTAATATACTGAAAATAAAATACAAAATGATGTGATATGAAAATTCACATGAAGTTGGCAACATTTGTGACAATTTAGGGAAAAATTAGGTCACATGCCAAAATGACTGAAAAACCCTGATTAAAATAGAAAGGTATAGTGCAGACGATCCTCATTTAGAAATGCAGAACTATAAACTTTAGGTTGAGCATTTTTCAAAAATGTAATATACAGTATGGTATTTTTAAAATGAAGTCTACGTTTTGAGACTACCTAATTTCTTCAGCAGAATGAAAGCAAAATTTTGCAATAAAGCAAAAAAACCCTCAAGGGCGTCACCACAGGCTTCTTTTGATGATTTAGTAATATTCTGATGTAATGTATGCTCTTATCTATTTTATGTTATAAAATATCAGTTTGGCAGGCTGCTGTGAAGGCATCCTGTGATCTCCTGTGTCTCTTTATCCCACCCTCTCCAGCCCATTTCACTGCTAAAGCTGGGTGAAGGCACCAAGGATACTTTGATGTTTCTGTGGCTCAAAGGCTTTCCTTAATGAGAACTGGGAGTGAACCGACTCTGTGGTCGTCTTGTTTTCATGCAAGCTCGGTGCCTAAATGAAGTAACTGTGGTTATTGAGCAGTCCTGTAAAGGACGTACAGAAGTGGACACGGTGTAGTGTTAATTCAAACTGGTTCCAGCTATAAACAATGTAATAATACACTGTTATAATCTGGGTCAAAAATAAGAACTCACAACTGCACAAGCGTATTGTAATGTAGTAATGCTTTTTATAGTGTCCTATTAAATCTGCACTTGCAGACAAACTTAATAACCACAAATCAGTTGCTGCTGCCGTCACAGCATGTGTGACAACTTACCTAAAGGAGCCTCGTGTTTGTCAGAGAGCTGCGCACTTGAACCAATGTCCCTCCTTGGCTCTTGTGACTATGAGAAATATCCCTTTACTGTGCAAACCTCACCCTCCAAATATCCCTTCCTGTTCATGTCTGTTACAAAACGGGGACCGGCTGGCAGATTCACACCACAATGGCACCCATGGTATTCTGTGGCACTGCTGCCATCTATGTCACCTTGGCTCCCTCCGAATATTAGCCCTGCAAATATAACGCAGACACAAATGTTTCTTATTGCACTGAACGAGCTTCCAGTACTGATTTTCTTTCGAAGCAGCTCTGCCTGCCACAACACAGTACACAGGCAGGGCAATGCTTTGGACCCTGTGAAAGAATGTGTAAGTGACATCTAAAGAGGCCAGGTTGGGGTCCGAAGAGATTTGCGGTTTGACTATATTTTGGATTTGGCCTGCTTTTCTGAGATAAGGGAACAAAGCAGAATTGTTTTCACTCCCCTCTCTTTGTCAGCTTCCCTTCAACATGCACCTTTGCATGCTTCAAAGGTGACTTTGTATTAGCACTGCGGTGCTGTGTGTGCACTTTGTCTTAATAATGCAGTCGTGTCTAATATGAGCAAGTTGTGAAGAAGACAGATCTACAGTAGCACATTACGGTGGAGGAGAGGCAAGGTCAGCTTTAGACCTCCACCCCTCAGATCTTCTCTTTTAATCATCTGGGATGTGTTGCCGAGTGATAGCTAACTTATCTTCTAGTTAAGGATGGAGATGGATTCAAAGATGAGGAATGCAACCATTGCCATGGCAACCCTGACAGCTATTTCTCCTTTTTCTTTTTTGAATGAAATGAAATGGTACTCCCTTGTCTCTGTTTGTTAATAATATGCACAATATCAGCTTCTCTTGTAGTGTGGCAGGTTGTCTTTATACTCCTCATATTCACTGTCAGTGTGAGACTATGGCTGTCTTCGCCAGGCAGAGCTGTGCTCACTTTAGCTGCCTTTGTTTCTCTATTATCTCCCAAAAATAATTGCTGTGCTATCAGAAAAAACAAACACCAAGTCTTTCAGCATTATTTCATACGCCAACCAACTGCTCTTTTAGTCTTTTGCCATTCGGTGTCATTAATTGGATTTTTCAGCTGATGTTGGCATGTTTGCCTGAAGATACAGAGCAGATGGTCAGAGTGGAGATATCACATTTTCAATTTGCAGGTATCTACAGTTCTAATGTAATTCAGATAAGAATGGCGATAATGGAGTCAACTTATTCTGAAATGAGAAATGAGGAGGATTAGCACACTAAAAACATTCCAATCCTCTATATTGCCAAGTTCAACAGAGCAGCCTGTTAACATAGATTGCAAGCGTTACTGCAGTTATTAATGTAGGACCGTAAAAAGTAACTCTTAATTGCAGCTGCACTCTCAAGCATCTGGAATAATTTGCAACGCAAGCCTAAATTACACAGCTGACCTTAAATCTGAGAGGCTACACTGAGCATACAGTTTAAATAGTTCTGTTTGTTTCTTGTTTGCATCCTAATGTAAATTTGTTAGTGTCTATTTAAGCTATTTTATCCCTCTTTGTATGGGTTGATCCTCAGCTGATATCCTCTGTGCGCATCAGTGCTCTAGTCTGTCTTCACTGTCTGCTACTTAATCATGAAATTGTATTTGGAGGCTGAAGAGCACCCTGTGTAGAACCATGTAACCATGCTGCATACAAAACAAGGACAATCCACTCTTCAAAGAACTACACAGAGGAAACACTGTCACATCTCTGAGCTCAGGCCTCCTTTTGACATTGGCTTCGCTTTTCTAGATGAAAGAGGAGAAGGGTTGAAAGCTGGAGGAAATGAGGTTCTCAAGTCAATTTGTGTATAGCATATGGTGTTAGAGGGAGTCTAACATATGTCCTTTGCATGGTACTACTGGGCACAGTGGATTAAACTTGGCTGTATTTAAGGCTGGGCTCATAGTCTGAATAGAATTGAAAGAGGTCTAAGAAGGGGCTGGACTGAGTGGAAGAAAGCTTGTGGGACAGAGACAGTGAAGAAGGAGAAAGAGAGAGACTCTGATACGCTGCTTTAAACGAGCAGACTGAGGAAACTGTGGACTGAAACTGAAAAGAAGGGCAATCTTCAAATAGCTGTCTCTGTGCCTGTGGGACAGTTAACTATGGTTGGGATTCAGAGTCTCATTAGAAAGTCAGTAGACCTCCGCTAAAGTTTTTCTGAAAACGCAGTATACAGATGACACCTTGTTATACCTGGAAGCAAGTGCTGCACGCACATATAAAGCACAAACTCACTTGCCATACAGAAGCTCTGTCATGATTACCAACAACAAAATGGTTAAACATACAATACACATTTTGTTTGTCCTTGACATGAGGCAATTCCTCCTGACTCATTAGTACATGTATTTTTCTCATGATACTGATGTGGACAAAGGCATTCAACAACCAACCATTCATAAATCACCTTCATTTTCTCTTGTAATGTTTCCCGTTCTCCCCCCCCCCAGGAGCTGCACTGATGTGGTTTGCTGTGTTATCTTCATCATTGTCATCCTCGGCTACATCGCTCTGGGTACCGTGGGTGAGTTTGACACATTGTTGCTGTTGATTTTTCATAATCGCACACCACTGCACCCACAAACACAATGTGATATGGTCTGGTTGGGGAGTGAAAAATGTCTGCCTGTGACAATAATTTGACAACATTTTAATTTACCACAAACAAAATGGGACCTGCTCTTCTCCACAGGATGCACCAACACTGCACGAGAATTAAGCTGTTGTTTGTTTGTTTGTTTGACTTATTCATAATTTCATGGAGGGCTATTCAACAAAATGTCTGAGTTAGAATTGCGGGGGAGTTGAAATATGCAGCTCCCCCAGAGAATGGGCTAGCCTTTTGATAAGTGGGAGTTTCAACACAACATGCAGCTTGTATGGCTCACTCTGGCTTATTCTTGACTTGAGCTGATCGTGTTAATGAAACTGTTTTGATGTCCCTGTCAAGTGTTTTTTGACTGGGTGACCAGTGATTCCCTCTGGCTCTTATTTCATTCAAAT
This sequence comes from Sander vitreus, assembly GCF_031162955.1. Classification (NCBI taxonomy): domain Eukaryota; kingdom Metazoa; phylum Chordata; class Actinopteri; order Perciformes; family Percidae; genus Sander; species Sander vitreus. The sequence continues at coordinate 19,692,725 of NC_135863.1, forward strand.
TTTCTTGAAGCCGTTTAGTTCCCTCTAGGGTAGTTTTGCTTTGCCAGACCCTCCTCCAAAGTGCGCTGAAGGAGGGTCTGGCTACTTCACATAGCATTCGGGGATGGTAGGAAAACATGCTGTAGTTTAATGGCATTTCTTTAAACCAATCAGAATTGTCATGGGCGGTGCTAAACTCCACACAGAGCCGCTGCAAAATAGTCATGCGAGAGAAAACTCCTATTGGACAGATGGTCTAGCTAGCTGTCTGGATGTACCCTGCAGAGATCTGAGGAGCAGTCAACCACAGTCCTCCTAAATCCACCGACTTTTAAATTCCAACACAAAAAAGCGGAAGGAAACGGAAAAGATGTGCATCTGGCGGAATTTCCTGCAGCACCTGAGCAATCCCGGAAGTGGAATGCGAAGGATATAGACTACCTCGAGTGTGACAGAGTCCACTTTGTCTGCAGTCTTATGAATCTCCCCATTAGTTCTTCTTTTCTTTCCGTCTTGCCTCAAGTTTTCCTTTTTCCCCTCTTCATTTTCCATCCTGTCTCTCTTTTTACTTTTATTTCTTTCTCTCATTTTTTTCCCGCTCTGCCACTTTCTCTTTTCTCATACAAAAAACATATCCTGTTTTCTCCAGCACACCTGACTGCACATTTCTTTCCTCCTCCTTCCACAGACACGTATGATGTACATCACAAATTAGGGGGAAATAAAATCCCAATGCCGTCACCAAAATGCCGTCCCTTGCCAGCTAGTTGTCAGCGGTGTCACGTCTAAATCTGGACACTGGAAGGATTTACTGTTTTCCAACCATTTAAAAAGCGCATACGCCATGACAATGGATGTGACTTCAAATGCACACTGTAATGTCTGCAATCAGCTGAAGAACTCTGTATTCTTTATGTATAATTTTATTTTATTTTATTTTATATTAAATTCTTTTTTCATCCCTGGTGTGTCAAAACTTGTAGACTGCCTTTGTTGCAATGCCTCGTGTTCAGCACAATCCTTCATTGACTGGCAAGGTAAAAGATCTTAACACTGTGTTGTTCAGGTTGGGCAAGCAAATGAAACACAAGAATAGGTTTGAAAATTGAATTTCAGAGTTACTGCTACTCCTATCTAGAGACACAGAAGAAAACAAATTAAACTGGATTGATTTTTTTTTTTTTTATCAATGTAGAAGTTTTTTCTTAATTAACATGCATGCATGCATTCCTCCAAATACATTTCCATTGTTGTCTTGTTAATTGTGTTCTCTTATTTCTTTTGTCCTTGGTGAGTACACAGAGAGACACACGTGGTCTTGGCCTGATTCGCTCATAGATTTGAGGATTTGATTCCTATTGATTCATATAGGACCCCGTTTGATCCAGCTGTACTTAAATAATAATACAATGCATGTCTTTAGGTAGCTGATCATTTTCTCTGTTACATCAAAAAACTTAAGCTCTGTAAAAGAGGATGATGTATTGGCCAGTGGCCTTGTGTACCTCCAGTAGGTCGAACAAGACGGTAACACTGCCAGTTTCAGGAGTATGTATCTTGTATGGTTACGCATGTTAAAATCCATGCAGTTCAAACAAATAGCTGTTGTGCTGTGTTTTCAGCCTGGATTCATGGCGACCCCAGGAAGGTGATCTATCCAACCGACAGCCACGGTCAGTTCTGTGGCCACAAGGACACCCCCAATGCGTGAGTGGAAAAATATCTTTCTTAAATTGTACTCTAGAATAATTATGTTCCCCAAATTGTCTGTCGGCTTTCCATTGTTATCGTTACAAACACAAAAGGATTTGACCACAATACATGGTTATGGTTTGTGACTAATTATGGCAGGCTTTCCCGCACGGCTCTCTCTCTCTCTCTCTCTCTCTCTCTCTCTCTCTCTCTCTCTCTCTCTCTCTGAGTGTGTGCTTAAATGCTTGCTAATCAAACATTGCAGTAATGAACTGGTTTCTCAGTCTTTTGAATCCTTCTAATACTCCTTTCTTTATCTTCATCATTTGTCTCCACAGAAACAAAGCCATATTATTCTACTTCAACATGTTGAAATGTGCCAATCCTGCAGTTTTGATTAACCTCCAGTGCCCTACAACGCAGGTAAGAGACTGAATGCAGCCCCTTTTTTTTCTAGCAGCACATTTTTACTCTGTTTTGTGTTCCTCTCCAAGCTTTTCCTCCACGCTTGATTATGCAAGATTGATGGGCCTTTTCATTAAGAGGATGTGTTGTGCCTCCTCCAGCTCTGTGTCTCCAAGTGCCCTGACAGATTCTCAACTCTCCTGGATGCCTGGGATACCAACAACTGGGAGTATTACAAGCAATTCTGCAAGCCGGGCTTCAAGATTAGCAGTAAGGTGAGAGACCGTGGTTAGTGTCCGTTTTGTCTTTTTTGCAGACAAGATGAAAATATATTTATTGAACCCCATGCCTCTTCTGGATGCAGTGCTTACCCACTATTGTTTTAAGACAAGGTCAGGTATGACATATAATGTGTATGACATATATATGACATACACATGTATGCATATATATGTGTGTGTGTGTATATATTTGTTTGTATGTATGTATTTGTGTGTGTGTGTGTGTGTGTGTATATATATATATATATATATATATATATATATATATATATATATATATATATATATATATATATATATTAGGGCTGTCAATCGATTAAAAAATGTAATCTAATTAATTACATACTCTGTGATTAATTAATCGATATTAATTGCATACATAATTAACGGTGACTGAACTGATACTTTTTAAGAAAGTAAAAAAAAGAAAAGAAAAAAAAGGGTACTAAACAACAGTTGGTGACATTAAAGAACGGCTTGTTTATTGCTAAGGCCATATGGTCAAAATTAAATGATTTAATAATAATGTATAACAATAACTTATTTCACCAGTAAATTGCTGTTGAACGACAAAAACAACAACCAGATAGGAAAAGGACATTTACAATAACTTCAAATGCACCACGAGGCTGTAGTTTACCAGTTTCATTGAACGCACCGTCTGTGTTGTTTTTCCGACGGCAGCTGCAGATTGTTACATCCCGGTGTTGAATCCTCTACAGTAAAACACAGTCACACTACACCGTTTAGCGTTAGCTGTCAGCATTTTAACCGTGTTTAATCCAGCTACTAGCTAGCGGTAGGCTAACGTTAGCTGCTGTTGAGTATAGTGTTAACTAGTGTCACATGCAGCGGGGTTTGTGTTTCCTGTAACGTCTGTTTCAGAGCAGCAGAGAGAAGCGCAGACATATCAGTGGCACCAGATTTTCGTCTGTATGCAAACGTCAATATGGAATGGATTAATCTGCGTTAATTTTTTTAAGGCGTTATTTGTTCTCAGATTAATTAATCGAAATTAACGCGTTATTTTGACAGCCCATATATATTTTGACATAGGGCTGTCAGCGTTAACCCCGATGCGATTAAGGGCCGACGCAATGCGATTAATTTTGACCCTTTGGCGCTGCCGTACTTCTTCATAACACATCTTCTGCTGCAGAATGCAGGCAGGCTGCCGGCATGGAGAAAGACAGCAGCAACACACTTCTGAATGGCGCTTTTCTTTTAAAAAAAACTCCCGGACGGCTCAGTAGACAAATCGAAAGCCATATGCACATTGTGTAAAGCCGAATTAAAATATCACCGAAGCACGTCAAGCTTGAGGTACCACCTACGAGCTAAGCATATTAACGTGACGCAGTTTGATGCTAGCGGGCTCAGGCAAAGCAGTATTTTGGAGCGTGCTACTTGCCGACCTGTGGATGAAACCAAATCCCAAAAAATTACTACAGCTCTTGCAAAATGGGTGGCAACTAACTGCAGACCTGTCAGCATCGTAGAGGACTCGGGTCTTAAAGAAGTGCTACGGTTGGCATGTTCTGACCCGTCTTATACACTGCCATCGAGGGGGACAGTAGTTTCACCATACACAGCCTGTATGACACAGAGAAAGCAGCTAAACTGGAACTGCTGCCAAGTGCAACGCTGTCTCATTAACCGGTGATCACTGGACGTCAGTGAGTAATCAAAATTATTTAGGAGTTACTAAACACTATATTGACTCTGGCTGGACTTTGCACTCGTTTGCCTTAACGGTGGTTGTAAGTGTTACATCTCAGTCAATTGTTCTCAATCCTTGTTAAAAATGTAAAGGTTAAATGTCCTGCTGTGGCATCTGGTTTTTGGACCATTTTGTTTGTACTGTATAAGCAAAGTGTTAGTGTTACATCTCAGTTAGGTTAGGTACTTGTAGGAATTGTGCAATAATGACAGATTCACACATTTGTTTACAGTAAATAAATAATAGTTCATAAAGTCACTTTCTTTGTATTCATTTGATTCCCAATCAAGATACACTGGTAAGAATTGCTTTCCATTGTTATTATGTACTTAAAAACAGTTCTGAAATGCAAAATAATAGAATTTTAATTGTGATAAAACATGCGATTAATCTCGATTAAAAAAATTTAATCGTTTGACAGCCCATATATATATATATATATACATACACACACACACACAGTATATGTTTTTACCTCCTTTGGGTAGGTGCTGTACATGGGCCTACTGTACTTGTCCCCAGAATTGTATTCAAGAGTCTCTTCACTTACAAATAAATACAATTGTACAAGAAATAGTTTTAAAACAAAAAGTAATCAATTTTCAGATTTCATCACTTTTATCTGTAAAGTGGTTATAATGAAAAGCTCATTTGAATGTGTTTTGAGAGACTGCCGGAAGTGAGCTAGCCACTGATGCACATCACAGTGACGGAGGCCCGATGGGGTGTGAGAACCAGAAAAGGAGGTGGTGTGTGGGAGCACCTAACAGCTCAGTCATACTGTTTGAACAGAATCATTTATTTCCCTTCCCACATCATTCCATGTATGACACTGTTACATCAGACACTATTCTATCCACCATTGTCTCATCTGACTTCTTTGATCTTCAGAAATAATAATATTAATAATTCCAACGCTACAATCACCTATTGATATATAAGATCTATTAGATTGTTTTTATTGTTTTTATTCTGAAAATAGGAAATACTTTTCAAAAACATACTGATGGTATACATGTGACTGATAATTATTTTGTTCACGAGACTAAGCTGTGAATTTGTTGTAATATAGTGTTTCATAAGTAAGTACTTGAGTCAACTGACTTATTAAGTGTGAGCTAAAATCAGTTGTCCATAAGACAATTTATAAATGGGCTGCCAGGCACACAAAATTTTACAAAAGTACACAAGATTTAGATAATAATTGATGCCATCATGTCCTCCAAGCCTTCAGACAACGGTGCAATTTCATCTATTCTAGGACTAATCTCTAGATTGGACGGCCTTCCCTTGTCTAAAATCAAAATTGCGTGGGAACAAGAGCTTCAAGCAACAGTCGATGAGGAGACCTGGGCTAAGATATTGGGAAGAGTTCACTCCTCATCTATGTGTGCTCGACACTCTGATTCAATTTAAAGTGATCCATCGAGTGCATCTTTCCAAAGCCAAACTAGCTAAAATATACACACAAGTCGACCCTGTATGTGACAGATGTAAGTCTGCGGATGCAACACTGACTCATATGTTCTGGCTCTGCCCAAACATTGAGGGTTATCGGAGGGGTATTTCTGAGGCTCTCTCTACAGTTCTAGCAGTCCCAATTGATCCAGACCCTCTTCTAAAAGAAATGTATCAAAGTGTGGAGATCTTTTTGTGACTTTTTTCGATAAACCCTCCACACTGGTACAGGAATAAATGGTCAAATTATCATGTCTGACCCTTAATACGCACCTGGATGTGACTCTTGACATTCCGGGACCCGACATGCTGCCTCTGTTTCACCGCCTATTGGGCCTTAATGACTTTTCAAATTTCAACTTCACTTTGCAATACTAAGTGCCTTGCGTTCTGCCTTTGCATTGTGAGTCTCATTCTTGAGTGACAGCAGGGGGGTTGGGTATGTTTGATGTGGGGTGGGAATGTTTTGTTGTTGTTGTGTGCTTAATCTATGTATATTGTAAAATTCAATAAAAAGAACTATGAAGGAGGACAGATTTAGATAAACAACGGAAAGATCAGAAAAGGCCCTCCACTCCGTCTCTAACTATAATAAATGCTAAGATAAATCTCTTGTTTTCAATTTTTGAATCATTGTCTCTCATTTCCCTTTCAGTCAGTTGAAGAAGTCATACGGGATGAAGACTGCCCATCTATAATCGTGCCAAGCAGGCCTTGTGAGTCAATTTGACTCACAGAGAGTCAAGTGTGAACACAGTAACACACAATATTTGTTTGCCAAGCCACTAAAAACAAAACAAAAAATCTTTTTTTAAATGTGTTTCAGTCCTTCAGCGGTGCTTCCCTGATTTCATTACAAGAAATGGAGTTTTAACTGTCGCCAATCAGACCATCTTCAAAGACGGTAACAACAATCAGAGAAGTGTCAAGGACCTAAAAGATGCTGCCAAGTAAGTTCTGCTTCCCTGCAACGTGTATCTTTAACCTTGTTGTTCAACCGGTTAAGTTATGCAAATAGAAAAGTCACATACATTAGATTGAGCATTGGAATTCTTGCTGTAGTAAAAGAATAGGCATAAATCATTTACCGTGTATAATAAAGTGTTTTAAAACTGTTGTACTGTCAATAGGGCTGCCAGCTCTGCACCCAGAGAGCTCTGGACAGATATTTCAGGGTAGGACAAGTGGGCATGTCACTGACATCACTGATGCCCAGGAATGTGTCCAACCACATTCAAAGTCATTTGCATGTTTATTGCATGCCAATGCAACGTACCTGCAAGTTGTAGAACTTCAGGGGTACCTACAAGCTTCCAGCAGCTGCTTTGTAAATCTGCGCTGTCAACATGTTAATGGGCTGAGATAGCTTTAAACTTCGGATAAGCAGAGGAATCATGTATTTAAACCAGTGAGCTGATATTATATACATACATGATTCTGTGTTTGCTGTGATCAACTTTTGTTTGAATGACCCTGAAAGATAATGTGCTTTTAATGCTTTTCTTTTTGTAGCAAAGTAACTGCCATGCAGCAAGGAGTGGGAAGGTCTCCAAAATGATTTATTTCAGCTTTTAAACTTTGCCTCCGCTGTAGCCAGTAGCTTTGTGTAGACTAACCCTCCCTCTTCATCATGAACAATCTGTTCCTGAGTCCCTCCACAACAGTGGACAGGGATTAGGACAGATTAATACAATTGTTTGTGGCATTTATCTACCTCAAAACATCCAGTCACCTACTACTTTGGGTGTCAAATAACATAGAGAGTGATGTGGTGCCCCCTGGTGGTCATTAGGTCTGCTCCCTTGATCTAGATATGAATGCAGGTTTGCATAACAGGGCTGGATATGATCCAAGCTGGTGTCTTTAGACAGGGTTTCAGTGACCTTTTTAAGGGAGCTGATGTAGAACTTTTCATTATATGGTTGGTTTCAGAACAGCTTTCAGTGCTCTGTTTATCCCTTGGCAATGTTAGCTTGTCCTCTTTCCCTCCTCGGTCTGTACTTTAGTGATGTATCTGAGTCATAGGGCAGTGTGTTTGCAGTAGTCATGGTCTGACATTGTTACAAGTCTTGTAGTTATATTTTCCCTGTGGAGACTCAACACTAGAGTGCATTTGTGATTTCCCTTTACTAGAGTTCTTTAAATACGCTGATAGAATTAGGCAAAACATATGTTTGGTTTCATGCTGAATCATTTGTCTTTGGTTGAGATTTTGTCTTTGCACAGGGAAAGTTTTAAGTTAAGATTTCAAGATAGATTGAATTTTAAAGATTAATCCAGGTGACAACTAAAACAGCATTTGAAGCACTTCTCTCTCTTTTTTTTGGTTATCAAGCACTTTACCTGTACTGTGAACAGAAACATATGAGTTATTGATCTGACACATCCATTAATATGTGCTATTCCACTAGGTGCTCCTTGTATCACATCCAGTAACACGCTGCTATACCATTTACCGCCATACTGAAGGTACTATTGCTCCATAGCGCTTCAGTAACACTAATGCTGTTTTGTGGCCCCTGGATATGAAACTTAGAATAGTTTTCTTAAGACCCTCTTAACCCAATAAGTAGGTCTCAAACCTGAGAATACCAAAAGCATTTTGAAATTGTATTCATCTTTGTTCCATAGTAGGAGCATTATAGATAAATAAAGTGTCAAGATGTTTTTGAGAAACCCTAGTAATTACGTTATTAGACGCAGTAACACAAATCTGTCACAGTCCCTCTCCGTATCCTCATTAAATCCCTTTGTTGTCACCTCGTCTCTTTCCCCCTCCTTCCAATCTCACCTTGTTACTCCCATCACAGAGGTATCGCCAGTCTGCTGAATGCCAAAGAAGTTGGCATGAAGATCTTTGAGGATTATGCAAATTCCTGGAACTGGATCCTCATGTAAGAATGAGGGATTTTCATGTATTCACTTCTCTTTATTGATTATGTGCTTCTGTGGGTAGAGTAACTTATCTGAGCCATCAGTGAAATAGATGATGTCCTAACTGCTTGGAATTTACAACAGTAGGCGATTTAAATAGCACCTGATACATTCCTACTTTCAAAACATCTTACTGAATGAATTCTTAAACTCCAGATCAGTTTCTTTACCTGTCAGTTCCCAGTAGGCATGTGTTTGTGTTGTTGCAGTGGTCTGGTTATAACCATGGCGGTCAGTCTGGTCTTTATCTTGCTGCTGCGCTACACTGCTGGCGTGTTCCTGTGGCTCATTGTCTTCAGCGTGATCGCTGCGATCGGCTACGGTGAGTATTCCCCATAGACGGTTACCTCCCATTGCCAGTGGCTACTGTATTCTTGGTACACAAGATGTTGAAGATGTTGCCCACGTGTTTTACATTTGACTTTCTCACCTATCTCGCCGTGAGCAGTTCTGTTGTCATGGCAAACTGTGACAGATTTAGATTTGTCTTACCTTGTTGCATCCTTTCCTGGCTTTTATTCTTTCTTTCTGTCTCTCTGTGTCTCCCAGGTATCTGGCACTGCTATTGGGAGTACAGCTCTCTGAGCGGGAAGCCAGGCGCTAATATCACCATCTCTGATATCGGCTTCCACACAGACTTGAGCATTTTCCTTCAGCTCAGACAGACATGGCTTATCTTCAGTATGTTGTCATCCACTATCATACATTTACCTCACACTTTAGAGTTTATTATGTGAACCCAAACCCTTATAGCCACCGTGCAATGCTCACCCCACTGAGTTTTGCTCAACCGCATCATATAAACAAAATTTTTCCATCCCTGTAGACTTGAGGTTTTAAAAATGAAACCTTCTGGGCGCCCGGATAGCTCAGTTGGTAGAGCGGGTGCCCATATATAGAGGTTTACTCCTCGATGCAGTGGGCCAGGGTTCGACACCGACCTGCGGCCCTTTGTTGCATGTCATTCCCCCTCTCTCCCCCTTTCGTTTCTTCAGCTGTACTGTCAATAAAGGCCTAAAAATGCCCCAAAAATGAAATTGTCTGGAGCGAATGCTAGCACAGTGATTTAAATTTTTTTTTTACTAACTTGTGTAAAACTGATATAAAACATTTTTGTTGTATGTGCATTGACTAATAATAAAACACATTTGTTTTGTAGTGATCTGTCTTTCTGTGATTGAGGCCATCATTGTGGTTATTCTGATATTTCTGAGGACAAGGCTGCGCATCGCTATTGCATTACTGAAGGAGGGAAGCAGGTATGGAGCTCTGTTGATTACTTGAAAATTAAATTGTGTTTTTGAAAGAAAAAAAATGTATGCATACAGCACAATTCAAAAAGATGTTTTGATCTTTCTCGTTTTTAGGGCCATCAGCTACATCATGTCCACTCTCTTGTACCCGATCATCACCTTTCTCCTTCTGGCCATCTGCATCGCTTACTGGGTCGTCACAGCAGTGTATCCTTCGAAATGCTGGTTCATCACTGAACTGTTTTCATTCAAAGAATTCTTCTGCGTTCATCCAGTCTGCAGTACTTTAAACACTACATCGAGTTCATTAGGATTATCCACAAGATCATATAGAAAAATCTGCTAGTAAACCGACCATGCACTGTTGTAGTTGATGTAGTTGTAGAAAATGGGTAGGGCTTCTTTCACCTGGTGCTTTATGTTTTTTAAAGCAAGCGCAAAATGGGAAGAAGCTTGTGTTCGTGTGTCTCAGTAAATTGTTTAGCATAGACCTAGGCTTGTAATGCCTGGATGAACGAGAGGACTCTGTGTAAGTAGCACATAACCGAAGTATTTAAACAAAACTGAGTTTGTTTTCAGGGATTGCTGTGTGGGGGGAAATGTCTCTTTGTGTTGCCCTTAACTAGTTTGACCTCAGCTTCTTAGCATCCTCTGGCAATGCAGTCTACAAGGTCGCACCTACTGACAATAAATGCATGTATGCCAACCTCACATGCAGTCCAAAGGTTAGTCTCCTAGTTATTTTTCAGACTGTAATCAATCAAAGCATATGTTATAGCTTCTTCTTATTGCCTACAAGTAAAATCTAATAGCTGAGCGTGACTTTTTAAAATCAGTCTCTAATGCTGATGTAAATAGAGTTCACATTAGTCACTGATGCTTAAAAGTCCCACCAGTGTTTTTCTCTGAGTAGTTTAGCTTGTTATGAATTAAGTGTAAAAGCATTTAAGCAAATATTAGGTCACATTACTCTTATCCGCATACACATCGAGATCAAATCTGTTGCTTTCTTTCAGACATTCAGTCAAACCAATATTACCAAAGTGTGCCCCGGGTCACAATGCATGTTTGCCTTCTACGGTGGAGAAAGTGTATACCATCGCTACATCCTAGTCCTCCATGTGTGTAACCTGTTCGTGTTCCTCTGGCTGGTCAACTTCACCATGGCGCTGGGCCAGTGTGCCCTGGCCGGGGCTTTCGCATCCTACTACTGGGCCCTGAAGAAGCCAAACGACATCCCTGCATGCCCCCTCTACTCCTCCTTCAGCCGAGCCATACGGTAGGGAGCTGTGACATACCACTACTGTCTATTTCAAATGTTAAAATGTCTAATACACCATTTGGTTTCTCGTGTCACAGTTACCACACAGGTTCTCTTGCCTTCGGTTCTCTGATCCTTTCTGTGGTTCAGATGTTCCGAATTGTTCTGGAGTACCTGGATCACAAACTGAAAGGTAAGCTGTAACTCTTAAAAAACACTAACACTAACTAACCTTAATCTTTACACAATGTATTTCCAATGGGATGTTGATGATTGATGATATTTTTTTCCAGGTTCTCAAAATGCATGCACTCGATTCGTGCTTTGCTGCCTCAAGTGCTGCTTCTGGTGCCTGGAACATTTCATCAGGTTTATAAACAGAAACGCATACATTATGGTGAGTTACTAGACATCGACATGGATTCTTTTATTGCAAGTACCTGTTAGCAGTTCAGTTGTTAGTTGAGCCTGCTTGTGCCTCAATGCTTCATTACTCTCTACTTTTCTCTCACAAACAGATAGCAATATATGGAAAGAACTTCTGCACCTCTTCTAAGGATGCTTTCTTTCTCTTGATGAGGAACGTTATTAGGTAAGGCCTTATCTTGTCTTATCTGTGTCAGACCCATGCATCTAAAAGAGATCAGAGTGCAAACTACTTGCTGCTGAGACACACTCAGTTAACATGCCAGGCTAAGAAAAATAAAAGATGTTTAGATTTTGGCTTAAAAAACAATTGAGAAAAAGTGTGGATTTGCTTTATGTAATTCAAACAATCAAGAAATGAGTGTTTGTTTAAAGCAGTTGCACATGTTTCCTAATTAGCCTACTCATCATGTATTTAATGCTGTGTGTGCACTTTCTGGGACTCTGTCTCTCCACTCTGGCTTTTCTCTGCCTCCTCTTTAGGGTGGCTGTCCTCGACAAGGTGACAGACTTTCTGCTCTTCTTGGGAAAACTGCTTATTTCAGGAAGTGTTGGTGAGTTTCATGTCACCTGCAGTCTGTAATGTGACATAAACCGTGGCATGGACAAAAAAACTGTAGGAGAGACAGAATGAGATATCCTCCTAAATGTAAGGTGGATGATAAATCCTCTCACTCACAGTTTTTTCTGCCATGCACACACTTTATTTCCACTCTGTTTTTGTCATTCTAAGTTGAAATTTACTGTTGCACGTTTTCTGCCGGTCTGTGGGAAAAAAAAAAAAAAAAGTCTCTTTAGGAGGCTTTAAATTCAGTTCAGTTAATGAGAACTTAATTTAAACATGAATCAAAATGAATCCTAGAAGTTACCCTAACGAATCCCTGAACATCAAAAATAGTGTGCTATTTGTCCAAGATGTATTGATCTAAATGTGTGTTTGTAAACCCTTAATTTTTCCCCTTTCAACCAATTTAAAAAGCATCTTAGAATAAATGCTGCTTGATTTGATCTTAAAGGATTTATAAAGTAACCTTTTTAAGGATTGGACAAGAAATTAAACTGCCATGCTTTTTCTTTTTGTTTTCCAGGTGTTCTTGCATTTTTCTTCTTTACACATAAAATACCAGTCATTCAACAGGAGACGCCATCCCTAAATTACTGCTGGGTCCCCCTTCTGGTAAGGAATTAAAAAATGTGGGCTGTTCATGAGTAATTGTACCAGCAAGAACTACTGAGACTAAATCAATTTTCTTCGGGAGGTTGAGGTATGTTTGTATTCTGACTTGAACTTTTAACTGTGCACATAAAATATTGTATCCAGATGCTCAGAGGTACTTAGATTTATTCGAAACCTTCCTTTAGTATATTGGAAAACCATTCCAACGTTTTATGTCTCTGGCTCAGTCTTCAACTTTGAATAGAGTGCTCCTGTAATCATGTCTTGTTATAAATAACTTAAGATTAAAAAGCAGCTGGAGCATTAGTTTGGCAAATATATGAAATGAAAATTCTTCTGCTTTTCTCACTGAATTTACCACTAAAATATTTATACAGCTTATCTTGTGCCTTTTACATTTGTCACATTTTTGCACACGGATGGCACTGATTAAATTTAATAATTCAGAATCAATTTAAAATGTAGCCTTCTAAGTTTGTAAGTAGTTTGTGGCATAGATTAATGCACACTGGGTTTCATATTTTTTTCTTAGTTGTGTAAAGTTGCCTTTAACACCATTTCGGTTATTTAGAGCAGATTGCATTATTTGTTGCACAAGGTGATTAGTTTTTTTTAATTTATTTTTTTATTTACAACTTAGTGGTTCATATTATTCTTGATGTTTTTGGTGTTTGCTGGAATGCAGATTGTTGTTGTCGCATGATAAAACAGACTTTGAGAATAAATGTTGACAGTATAGCATACTGACTCCAACCTGTTGATTCTTTCAGACTGTGATATTTGGATCCTACATGATTGCACATGGCTTTTTAAATGTCTATGCCATGTGTGTGGACACGTTGTTCCTGTGCTTTTGTAAGTATGCTGCTTTTTTTTCAGTACTTTACATGACACAGTGTGAGAATATGACTACTTGTACTGATTACTGCTAATATGGTTAAAAATGAAATGCCAAGTAGCCTGTCAGCATAACTCTTTTCTGCTTAAAAAACGGGCTCTTAATGACAACTAAAATAGATTCCTGCTCCAGCTCTCTAATTCCTGCCTGACCTTTTTGAATATTTCTCTCTACTAAGTCTTTGCTTTGCTTTCTCTTTCTGGCTGTCACTCTGTCTGCTATTCCTGCTCCTCCTGTCTTCTGCTGTGCTGGGACCTGGTCTCAGGTGAAGACCTAGAGAGGAATGACGGTTCTTCTTCCAGGCCCTACTACATGTCTCCTGGCCTGCACAAGATCCTGCGCAAAGGAGAGGAGGGTGCCAAATTATGCGCTGCCTCCTGAGCAATGTGCGGCCACTTTTACTGCTACTTTAACTGCTGACTCTCTCACTCACTTCTCCATATCTACTGTATGTGTTGGGGTCTGGACATTTGAGAGCGAGTACTGTAGGGCTAAACATCAACACTGGATACATCCCAGCCTGGTCAGGAATGGCTTGGACATGAAAGGACATGCTTTTACTTCAGTTCCTCCCAGAAAAGGCATGGGCGACTAGAAAAGACCAGTTTCCTTACTCTCTTGAGCCAACTCAAATACTTGCCTTTTTTTCTGCCACACTTATCTTCTTTGTTCTTCTCTGTATTCTCTTCTGACCTCTGCCTTACTGAGAGGGTACATGCTAACTCGCAGGACGGACGCACAGGCTAAGATGAATATGATATGAGCATTTTTACCCAAACAAACATAAGGACCTTAAGATGTACAGATGCCACTGATGGACTATGGCATAAGGCTTTACCATTTAAAAAAAAGTGGTGGACTTATGGGACACACCTCTTGTCGCACTTTGGTCTGCTAGTGTAAAATCATGTTTTGTATGCACTTTCACATGTGGGAAAAGAACCATGTGATTTATTTCTTCTGTCAAGCATGATTATTTTGCTGGCTGTTGATATTTACCATTGGCTTTATATGTTGCTTTGATCCACCGCATTTATACTAACACAGATCCAAAAAATGGTTGTGTATTTCTGCACTTAGCAAAACCTGTGTCTCTTATTTTACATAATTAAAAAAAAAAAAAAGGAGGTCACAATCATTTAAAAGTTTCCATTATAAAGATCAGCTCACAGATGTACTGTAAACCAGACAGAGACTTTGTGGGAGGTTAAGACTTCACAATACATTTTATGGTTTTTGCTTACGATTTGAATAGAACCTGACAGTTTTTCAGGAAACTTCTGAATGCAGCCACTAGTTTATGTGCCTAGTTGTGAAAAAATAAAAAAATAAAATTGTTCCTCTTATTCTGTGGTTTTAGACCTTACTCCAGGAACCTTTTTTGCGATACAGTTTATAAAAGGATGTCAAAGCCATTTTTGGTAAATTTTTTATTGGATGGTTCAAATGTATTGTATTGCTAAGTATAATACACGCATCTATCTGGAGGTTATTCAGTGTTCTTTTTGTATAGGAGAATTTTTTTTATCAATGAAATCCAATGAAAATGTGAATAATTTTTTTTGAATAAACATAAATGGTTTAAGTTTTGTCCAGTGCACTTTCCATCTCCGTTTTTAACATGTTGCTACTGCTGCCTCCTAGTGTGGGATCTGGAGGCGAACGACGGCTCTCCCGACCGGCCCTTCTACATGAACAAAACCTTGAGGAACATCCTCAAGAAGAAGAACGTCAAGAAGACGAGCAGGAAATAGAGAAAAGATGGAAGGTGGGGGGAGGAGAAAGACTTCAGGTCATGTACCAAAGAATGGTACAAGCCCATGTGGCATTAAATACTTTGCCAAATGTAATTTAAGTGTACACAAGTTGCAACTGTGCACTATAATGAACAAACCGATAAGCAATTCTAATATTTAGATTCCCACATGCTCGCAATTTATGGACTTGATAGTCAAAACAAGTCTAGCTTTAAATGGTGTACAAAGTCACACCAAGTTCTTGTAAATATAAAATTTTTATTTTATTGTTATAACTGAATATATATATATATATATATATATATATATATATATATATATATATATATATATATATATCTATATATATATATACACACCTTTTATAGCCACAGTCGTACTACACAGTAAGTTCCTATTGGAACGAGTGATTTCTTTCTTTATTGAGATTGTGGTAAACATCAGCTGTTTTTGCTCCTAATCTGTTGTAGTTGCCAGTTCTTACCACTTGGTGGTGCCAGTCATTAGTAGACTTCTTATGGGTACTGTTGTTGAGGTGTGAATGCACTGCTGATTGAACTAGTTTTTCCATGATATGGTCAAACGTCAGCTCGTCTGTGTATTGTGTTATCACAATTTTTTGAACCTCACATCGTCTCACATTGAGAAACGTATTTGCCACTCAACGTCCACTGTTTTCATATTTAACTCCCAAGGACATAATGGCAGAGCAGTTCAAACTCTTTTAAGTGCCTTTTTCTTAGAATTGCCACACTGAGTGTCTAATTGCATCCTGGTGCTACCATAGGTTACTTGAAGTTTATTTTTACATAGTTTATTTGAAGAAGCTTCTCTGATTTAAAAAAAAAAAAAAAAAAAAAATCTTGTTAAAGGGATAGTCAGCAGCCAGTGACAGGTTTCCAGATGTTAGGGGTTAAAATGGAAGGTGAAGTTGAAGGATGTTCTGTGTTTGGTGGTTTTGGAAGCACGTCCCATAACCATAAAGTCGCAATTCTTTGCTGTGTGCCCAACCAGCAAAGAATGCAGAACCTCAAGGTGTTACACACAGGCTTACCATTACAACATGTGCTCTTAAAGTCCTACTCCCCCAAAATGTTTCTTATTAGTATTAACGAGTCACCTCCTTTTTAAAGGTGGCTGTAAAAAGTGCCTTCCATTACAGAGAACGGTGGCTGTGGTCCTCATGATTTGATGTCAATCGCAACAATAGTAAATGTTTCCACCACACCTAAATATGGCTTAATATGAGGCTTTTGTTTGATGATCATTTTTACATTTATTCCGTAGTATAAACAACCACACTCTCCTGTAAAGGATAAAGATTCTTGATCTGGGTAGTAATATCACCTTAATTCTGAAGATTATTGAACAAAACAAAAGACCAACATTTCTTACTTCTTTCTAAAGTATAAGCACATCTCTGGCACCAGACGAAGCATTCATGTCGAGGTCAGTTTGCCTGACTGTTTGTATTACTGGTGAGCCAGTAATGTGGACGGTGCAGTTTGTTTGATGGATTTTTTGATTAGTTGGTGAAATCCTGATTATTTTTTTGTCTTGTCTGGAAGAATTTCTCTAACAAAGTGAGTTATACACAGGTTTGGGTGTGACCAGGTTGTTGGTAAAGTCACTGATAAATAAATAAGTGACACAAGCTGTTGAAAGTTTCACACACTGTGTCCATGTGTTTCACAGACATCAAACTTCTGATGAGGTTTTCTTTTTTCCTAAATGGATGTATGCATCACTTGGGATGATGCTCACCTTTTAGAGATCTTTGAGATGTGACTCATGTTTGGGAGTCTTTGTACCATGTTTGTCGAACATGAGAACCTGCCCTCATGGTGCCTCAGAGTGACAGCACCGCCAGGCTCACACACCTTCTGCCGCCGTTTGAGCCGAACACGCTGGGACACGTACAACATAACCGTTGAGTAAAAGCAAAACAACTCTGCTTGTGTATCTGAAAGGAGAGAAACGATGCATGTAGTGCTCAGTGTGGCATATTACGCGTGTAGCATGAATAACTACTAGTCTCCCAGTTGAATTGTTTCTTTATGTTGATACAGCTCAGGTTTAGTTTCATTCCCATAAAGGTGAATACCTAAGATCTGATAAGAGAAGTAAAAACTGTTTTTATATGCCTCCCCCCTCCCTGGCATGTCTGTAAATTAGATTCTTTTGGTCAACCACAGTCAACAAGTAGACACAAGTAAAACTGCTCTCCTTGTTAGAATGTGCGTGCGTCTCTTATACCGCAAACTTTTAAAAGTCAAACTCTGAAGACGCAGTGCTCAAACCTGTCCATACACCAAACTGTTTTTATTTATTGTGGCTCGTTTGTGCAGAAAGCTGACAGTGTAAATGTCTCATATATTTATTTATACAGTAAAAATTGCATGTGTGTTTTTAACAGAATATATTGCCTTCAAATATAGATGTTTTTGTACTTATGTTTTCATCAATAAATAGTTTTTTTACTATGCATTTACTTCATTTCCAATTTCTAAACATGCCCATTCAGGTCTTAACACTGCAGCATGTCAGCTGTCACTGGATCTGACCAGTAAACTATCCGTTTTCATTCATTCATTCTGGGTTTGTGAAATTAGACATTTATTTTCAAAACAGACTTCACATACAATAAATAAATAAAATTGCAATATCTAAACACTGCTATACAAACAATTTCAAGTTAACCTTCATAATGAGTTGACATGGGGGTTGGTGGCGTTCAGGAGCACGGTCAAACTGTGTCACCAGCTACACAAACAAATATAAATCTATAATGTCATATGTCACAATCCAATGAGGTTCAATAAAACCTTTCCAATTCCACATTATACAGTGCAAATGATATGCTCTAACGCAAATTTAGTGTTTTCAAAGAATGTCAACATTTAATGAATTACTGACAGTTGAAGTAAAGGAAATGTGGAGATCTGAATACTGCTGCTGCTAATGACGACCGCTGGTTTGTGTGTGTGTGTGTGTGTGTGTGGGTGTGGGTGGGTGGGTGGGTGGCTGGCTCAGGCGTGAGACACAGGCAGGGAGGTCATGGCGTGAGCTGGCAGCAGCGGTTGAAACATGGATGGAGGGGAGTGTACTGGGGGCACACAAAGAGAGAGCACTTGAGTCATTACAGTTACAGGGTACATTTCATGAGCATAGTTTGTGGATAACCTTATCATTTTAAATATGTGTGATTCCAGTTAAGTTTAGGTTAATTAATCAGACAGAAAAAGGTATCTTTGTATACATTATATTCTGAACTTTATATAGCAACCTCAAAAATCTCATTTCGATGTTCATCTTATAACCTGATATTTTTGAAAAATCATAGATGCTCTCCTTTACCTTTTGGAAGAGATTTTTAACATTACTTAAATGTAACTGCAAATCATTAGCAAATGAACTAAGCTCGTCTTTTTCTTTGGCTTCATTTCTGTCACTCACTTCTTCTTTCTTAGTAATGTTCAGAGCCAAAAGTTCAATCACTAACGCTAATAAAGAAGGAGATAATGGGGCAACAACCATAGATGTAAAATAGTATAATGTTGGGGGGCAACCTTTCTTAGTGCCTCTTGTTAGTCAAAATACTCAAGGTAAAGTTCCATTTAAATAAACCAGAACAATTATAATACTGCAAATGTTAAAATAGGAATTTGACATGTTTTATAGCAAGCAGTGAACCACAGTAAACCGTATCACCATGAAAAGGCTGGTGCTCACTGTCTATGAAGGAGTGTAGTGCAGAGAGCATTGATCCCTCCGGGCCTCCGTAAGCTGTGTACTGCAGCTCCTCGGGGGTCGGGGTGGGCTGCGAGAGGCGGCTGGACTGCAGGGAGGTCAGGGGGGTGCTGGACGTGTGGTTGGGGCTCACGTGCTTCTTGTGGCGCGCTCTGCAGTTCTGGAACCAGACCTGTTGATTAACAGGACAAACACTTTTTTTTGTAGGGATGCATCTGACGGTAACAAGCCATAAAAGAAGAAGCACAAAACACAAAGATGAATACGTTGGGTAATTATGTTAGCTTTTAAACTGTACAAGCCTTAATCTCTCTGCCAATAAATCTCATGGAGTGACTGTTAAGGAGTGACTTCTGTCCCTGGTGAGTAAAACCAGTGTCACTATTAAAACATTGCTAGCAGTCAACCAGTAATTTAAAGCTGTGTGTGACTAGAAACACAGCTAATTCTATCCAATAGGATCGAAGAAAAAAATACTGTATGTGTTCTGGTTCTCACGTGGTTATACAGATTTTTTTTGGGGGGCTTTTCCACCTTTAATTTGACAGGACAGTTAGGTGAGAAAGGGGGAAGACATTACAGGTCGGATTCGAACCCTGGACCTCTGCGTCGAGGCATAAACCTCTCAGTATATCTGCTCCACCCATCGAGCCAACCCTGCCACTGGTTATACAGCTTTTACCAGTGCTGGAAAGTAACTGGGTACAATTGCTCAATTACTGTATACATAAGTATACATTTGAGGTGTTTTTACTTTACTTGAGTATTTCTATTTGATGCTGCACTTCTACTCTATTACATTCCAGAGGAAAACGTAGTACTTTGTACTCACTTGTCAACTACAGTTACCGGATACTTTGCCGATCCATATTTTGCATACATTTAAAAACATATCTTGTGAAATACAGCTTTGGATTTAACTGTAAAGCAGAATATAAGGTATTTAAAACTAGCTTGACCTCAACCAGCTACACCATTAAAATGCACAATAATCATAAACCAATAATATATGATGTGCAAAAAAAAAGTTGACTATTTGCGTTTCTTTTCTTGATTCTGCTATTCAGTATCATTTGACACAAACTGGTACTATTTTAAACAGATAAAAGCACATTTAACGGTCAAATTGATGTTTTTCTTTTTGGTTTTGTACGTGGTTTATCAGCAGCTAGTTAAGTTTTGACGTTTGCGTCTCTCTAAGTAGTAGGATCATTGTGTATATTCCATCATCCATATTCCCTTCATGCATCGGCACTTCACCGACCTGTATGACTCTTCGACTCAGGCCCGTCTGCTCCGCCAGTCTCTGCAGCGTTTGGGCGTCTGGATTGTTGTCCTGAGCAAACTGGGCCTGCATCACCTGCACGTTCAGAGGTGAAAGACAATCAGTTAAACAACACATAGGCTTACTTTGTCGTCGCGTGAGGAAATGCACGTTCAACTGCTGGGTAGAGATTTGACCAGCATTTGGTTTTATGAAACACTGCTGTTAACATGTAAAAAAGAGAGTTCTCTGCGCTTCTGCAGACCACAACAATCCGGTGCAACCAAGGCAGGACAAAAGTAACAAAAAATTGCCGGTGCAACACAGATGTCCTCTTACTTAATAGTTTTATTTCAGTATAACAGTGACAGTGAGGGTTACATCTTCATCAGAGACCTTGACTCTGATGAAGATGTAACCCTACATTGAAACATTAGTCACTGTTGCGCACCTTAAGAAATAAAACTATTAAGTAAGAAGACATCTGTGTTGCACCGGCAATTTTTTGTTACTTTATACTGCTGTTAACGTGTTTGTGGACATAGTCAAATAGGAATACATTTATACAGATAAAGGTCAATAAAAACATACTTTACGAAACAGAACATCCAAACATTTTGGGCAATTATAGGACCCTAAACAATGGATATACTTATTACTATTATTATTAAGTGAGGAAAAACTGTACAAAGTCTATTTAAAAACAAGCATCCTTGTTTGTGGCGTTGTACCTGCATCCCATTTGTTTTTTTAAATAAATGCTTTACTACATTTGAGTTTATTCAAATGGACACCTGATTTTACTTTGACCTTGTACGCTAAACCTTTTATTACACACATTTGTAATTCTAATAACATTTTAAAGGTTGAGGCCAATGTTTTTGGCTCAGTTACTTTAGGTCATAAATGTAAGAATTCAGAAGTTTTCCCAGCAGAATTGTATTACGTATACGTGTGTATTTATCTATCTGCCGTCTGTTATATGAGGATGGAGGTTAACCTGCAGCTGGTCGGCAGTGAAGCTGGTCCGTGCTCTCTTGGAGGGTTTTGGCTGGTTAATCTCCTGTTCAGTGGGCACGGCCCCGTCCACGTTAACACTGTTTCCTGCAAAGAAGATTCTCATATTAAAAGATCTTGAAATACTTATATCACAGAATATAAAATCTATATTACTTTGAAATGCAGCATTTTAAAACCAAAAGAGCAACATGCAATGACCATATGTAAACCACATTTTATAAAAGTAATTGTGTGCACCTTCCCACCTTCTAGCAGGTGTAGGACAAATGAAAGTACTTAAAACGAAAGAAATGTAATGTCCGCAACACTGCTTTAAACTCCCATATTTAATATAAATGCAATGTTTCGACCTTACTGGGTCTTCTTCAGGCAAAAAGGCTGAAGAAGTCCCAGTAGGGTCGAAACGTTGCATTTATATTAAATATGGGAGTTTAAAGCAGTGTTGCGGGCATTACATTTTTTTCGTTCATACATTGTTTTCATATTTAGAAGCCATTAAAAAATGGGGACAAGATAACTTTGATTTAAAATAGATAACTATTCTCGGGACATGATAGCCTATAAATGTGTTTGTAAGTTGATTTTAGGCCTTTTAGTAATTTTCATATAGACCTCATGATTTCATATCATTAAAACTGAATATCAGTAGCTTGAAGTGAAAGGAATGACTGATTTCAGTTTTGTCTTAAGTGATTATTTGTAGCCTATTATTATTATTATTATTATTGGCAATAAAAGAAATTGTGTTTTTTATGTCAAAATGTAACAAATCTGTAGAAAGTCTTGGAAGTACTTTAACCCTTGTGTTGTCTTCCTGTTGACCATGCGACTTTTAGTTTTTCTGGGTCAAAATTTAAAATTCAAACTTATTTTTAACGTTTTGGTCGACTTTTCGACACTTATATCACTTTTTCCTGATGTTTGTGTCGATTTTTTTTTCAACAGTCTTTTATGAATTTATTTTCAAATGCTATCAAATTGATTAAAACACCAAAATTCAATGAAAGTAGTGAACTG
This sequence comes from Sander vitreus, assembly GCF_031162955.1. Taxonomy (NCBI): domain Eukaryota; kingdom Metazoa; phylum Chordata; class Actinopteri; order Perciformes; family Percidae; genus Sander; species Sander vitreus. The sequence goes on from NC_135863.1 coordinate 19,715,017, forward strand.
ATAATTTATTTTACTTGTGAAGAGCGTTGTACAGAACCATCCACGTTATTTATTTATTTTTTGACAATTTGGTTGAAAGAAACCCAAAATTTCTGATATAGAAACTTTTTTGAAAATGGGTGAAATTTGACCCGAGGGCCTCTAGAAAGTGCTATGTAGGCTAAAAGTAAAAATAAATAAAAAGAAGAGGCTAAGGACCGAGTCTTTCTCACCTTTCTCCGCGGCCCGCTTGAGGTTGTCCAGCATGCAGTCGTAGTGGACCCTGCAGAGCACCTTCTCCTCCACCAGGGCGAACTCCTCCCCGGTGGACAGCTGTCTCTTGCAGGAGAAGCAGGCGAAGCAGGCCAGGTGATAGACGTTGCCCTTGGCCCGGCGGACCCAGTCTGTGGAGTGAATGTTCCGGCCGCAGCACGCGCACCAGGTGCCGTATCTTCTGCAGGTGAACGTCATGGTGAGCGAATTAGACCCCCACATGAAGGAGCTGCCCCAGGACATTATTAATAAGCTTCGGCGCCGAAGACTTGTTGCTTTTCGGCCTTTTACTGACTGATGCCAATTTTCTTTAGGCCAAGAATGAAATAATGTATAGTGTTACTCCGCAGAATGAGCCTAGAATGTAGCCTGGACCACTGCAGGAAAAGTCTGACATATAGGCTACAGCTATACAGAGATAAAGTAGTCCCTGGTAAATGAAATTAAATGAATAATATGTATTTATGATAAATCATATTATAGCCTAATTAAAGTTAGAATTTAGCCTCCTCCTCCTATTATAGTCACACAATATTTTACCCAACGATAATAATACTAAAAGTCTATAATCTATATTTTTCTATCTTTTATATGCGATGATTGAAAAGTTTCAAAAGTAACTGGATGTATAGGCTAAATAATTACAATTTAAGTTAAATAAATATCCTGCCAAAGCAAGGTGACATGTTAAGTCCTGCGACTATTATTATTATTATTATTATTATTATTATTATTATTATTATCATTTTTGTGTCTATATTTCTCGATTTGCAATAGGGAATATGTGGCCTGATTATTAAGAGGTCCATTCAATAATTTCGTTTCGGTAGCTTCGAATGTCATTTGAGCTGCACTAATAAAAATCGATGCACATACCTAAAGTAATCCAGTTTACAGAACACTTCTTTTTCTTTGATGTAACAGCTCGTGTGGCTGCCAAGTGAGGTCTGGCACACGCTGCAGGAGAGACAACGCACATGCCAGCACAAGTCGTTAACCTAAAGCAGAGATGGGATGAATTAGCAGAAGTCAATCAGGCCCCATATACACGCACGAACACCAGCGTGAGCCTTAAAAACCACAGCAATCCAAACGCAAACGAGGAAAATTAGCCATAATCCAAAGATAAATGAATAACAGAGTCCTCGGAAGAAAACAAAAACAAATCTTCAAAACAAAGTGTTTACCTTTAATAAATATTTATCCACAATTTCCTCGTTGCAGCTCGCGCACACAGCTCTGCCTAACAGAGGCGCAGATGCCAACGCCCGCAGCGACGACGCGTCTTCATCCAAAACTTCCACCGACGCGCCCTGAAGGGATCAGACCTGCGGTTAGAAAATTACGCACAGGAGCAACCCTGTACAGCACAGCATGGGCTACATATCATGTTTGAACTCAGCTCATGCTCACTGTCCCCAAACTCGTAATAAAACTGTCAAATCACAAATAAAAAAAAATACTGTTCTCAGATTCTCAGTTTTTCTGGCTCAGCTTCGTTTGCGTAGCGATGTGTGCCAATAATTTATTTCAAAACATGTCAGAATAAGCTCGGTTTACAGAATAAGATATGAAGCCATTATCACAAACAGAATGCCAATTTAAAAAAACAAAAACAACAAAATCAAAGTGTTTTTTTTTTTCACTCATTAGCCTACCTAATTAGCTAAGAGAATATAATCGTGTATGCTCATTTGAAGTATAGGCCATATATGGAGCAGAAATAGCCTTGTTATAGGCTATTTCTGTTCTCCTTCTGATGTCCACAGTCACGAATATTAAAAACTTTACACGTCGGGGTGAAAAAAAACGGCCTCTCGTTCATTCTCAACATGTTTTGGAGAATAAAAAAAGTTTTAGCTACAACAATTCATTCCTACCATAATGTCTCTCCTGTCCTCAGTGCATGTGCCTAGCAGCTCTCCGTCTCCTTTGCAATCTTCACACATGACGAGAAGCTACAGCGGGAAGAGGATGCAGGTCTGTCAGACTGTAGCAGCTGCCTTAAATGCCCCCTGCTCCTTCCCATAAATATCATGCCTTTCACTTTTCACCATGACAACGCCGGCGATTACCAAAATGACATTTAAAAGAGAGGGATAGACATTACGTACGTAAACAGACAACACTTGAGCTAATACTTATCCTATGCGCATTATGTTCTTGAGATCTGCATTTGTGATTCAGCAACTGCCCGCTTGCATGCGCGCGTGACACCCCAAACACACCAATTTCACGTGTCAATCAAAACACAAAACAAGAAAAAAAAAAAACAGCGCCAGGTCTCGGGGGGGAAAAGAAGATTGATTTTTTTAATAACAGCAATTAAAAGGCTAAGTTCGCCACAAACGTCTACCCGGGGCCAACCAAAAGGTGAAGAGGTCTCATTAACTACTTGAGTTTTTAATTGCAGAATTCAGGGAGGGGTAATTTGCATCGACATTTCTTTAACTTGTGAAAATACTGTGCTGTCAGCGTGTGGAAGGCCGGCTTTGATTTAATTGGCAAAGCAATTTCGCCTAATATTTAATTTCCGACACGGTCTATATACACTGAGTCACACCTCAACCTGCTGATAACAAATATAGGCTATATACGTCTCTTACTCACCTCATCGTTGGACAACAGAGATCCGTTTTCAGTCTCGTTAACAACGCAACACTCTACTGTTACTTCACTTTTCCAGCGCATGTCTGTCCAGGAGTGTGAAGCTTCCCACTTTCAAAGTAAAAGTGCTGTTATTCTTTCTTTCTCCTCCAGGATTCCTGTGTGGCTGTCGCTCTGCCCTCAGCTGTTTCCAGAGGGCGGATCATAATTCATATTTTCCTGTCCTCTGTGGCCGCGCCTCCCTTTGGAAATACACTTAGCCTACTGTGTGGTTTCATGGAAGATTTTTGGGGGGGTGTACAAAGTCTGTCAAAGTTATATTCTAGTAGATATTTTCAGATCTATTTTTGATTGAAATTTCAATATGCCAAGTAGGCGAACTCCTGAAATAACACGCTGGCAACATAATGAATTATAATGGTATTAACCACAGGTGAAAGTAGGCTACATCTTCTACTTTACTTGAGTATTATAATAATAATAATAATAATAATAATAATAATGTATACTTTATTAATCAACATTCTGTATTGTGGTAATCCTTCTGTACTTTTACTTAAGTAAACCTTGAATGCAGGACTTTTACTTGTAATTAAGTATATATCAAAATACGTCTTCCAGCCCTGGTAATTATCCCTTCAACATTATAATCCATAATGTATCTGTTTATTGAAGGCTGACTGACAACTGAAAGTACCTGACCTCGAGGCTACTAAAACTGTATATATTTAATTTACAGTTTGAGGCCATGGCCAGGTTAACCTGTTAGGGCAGTGGTTCCTAATCTAAACGGCCTGTGAGCCCTTTAAACGAAGCAATGTCTACTTACAGACCCTCATCTTCTACCCTTGTTTAATATGAATAAGTTAAAGAGGCCCAAATAGAAAAAAAAAATATTCCATAATCCTCAAGAGAAAAAAAAAAAACAAATATTATAGTAAAATCGGGGGGAAAAAAATCAACATAATTTGATGTTGCAGAAATATGTTTTATTTCTGCTTTCCTTTCAAATGTCCAAGCCTAGCTTGTGGCAAAGGGAAGCGTTACCCTTCAGTACTTTTTACATATTGGGTTTTAAGGTCTGAAGAAAAGGGGGAAAAAATATTGGCTGATTTTGCAATTATTATCATTTTAGACATGCAACAGTGTGGTCTGTGGAAACCCAAACAAGGAGGAAGTAAAGCCAAAGTCAACTAAATACAAGGGTTAAGTGTACTTGAGTATATGAACCACCACTGCTCTTTGGCCCTCTAAGTGATTTTGCATCTTTACAAAATAAATAAAAACTGGCCGCCCGCCTGCTTTAAATCTGTATGCAATTCGTGTTAATCCACATCCAAGCCATGGCAGCCAGGGGACACTATATGTTCTTTTGATGGGTAATGCAAAAACTTTACAAGGATTAGGATGACAGGGGGAGTGGCAGGAGTCTCATAAACAAACTCTTAGGGTTACTAGAAAGAAAACACACAGTTGCTTACTTTTTGAAATCTTTTTTCACTTACTCATTGAACCCAGTCGCTCACGCGATCCCACCCATCATCACTCCACATACACACGCCCTTCCATCCCAACCACCACACACACACACATAAAGGAAAAGGCCGTCTGCTGATGGGATAACAGTCCGACCTGCACCGGCATGAGTCTGCGTCCGTATCGCACCATCGCAGAGGTATAAAGGAGTTAGCGTGCCTCCATCGAGATGTGTCCTGTTCCACCTGGTGGAGATGAATGCTCTTTATCAGATAACAGATCTCAAACATTTCAGAGCAGACAGTTCACTGAAGCAGCCTGTGAGACAACCACTCTTCACTCAATCCTTGTATTGCTGCAGAGCTCACAAGAACACAAAAGTCCGGAAAAAAGAAACTGCTTTCTTTTGGCCCCTGTGACGAGTTCAGATGGAGAGGTCAAAGGTGAAAGGAGAGACGTAATGCCAGCAAGACAGTGTTACTGTGGAATATAATATCAAAAGAAATAATACCTACCTGAAGAGCATTTAATCATGAAAAGACTAATCCTTTCTCAGACATGAAAGTCTTTATCACTCCAACGCACCATCTGTAGAATACCTGATATGACCACAGCTGTTGGGAAAGATGTACATCCTAGTGTGTAACACCAGTTGCATGTTTTCATTTTCTACATTGCACGGCTCACTTCCTAAATGTTTTGCGTTATGTAGACCAGACAAAAACAATGTCTTATCTGTCAACAAACGTTGTCTACTGCTCTGCTGCTTTATGTCTGGCTGTGTGTGAGGCTGCTGCTTACAGTATGATCTATCAATGCTCCATCAATAGGTATGAGAGGTAGGAAGTAGGTCAGTGATTATGATGGCATGCAAGACGGTTAGAATATGCAGACACAGCTTCAGAGAATTATACAATCTAAGAACTTACAGTGTTACATTTAATAAAAGCTGCTTCAACAGTGAATGTTGTTAGTATTTTTCCATTATATGAAGTCTTCCTAAAGAGAAAGTGCATATAGGAAGGATATGTTACAGTTTTTCTCAATCGCTTTGGCACATTTACTGAGCAAACTTTCAATTGTCAAAACTCAAAGTACAATCCTCACACCACATGGTACATTCAGCACATCACTCTATGTGAATTGCAAAAGGCGATCACTCAATCAAAAATAATCAACTCCTGTTTCAAATGTAAATAAATCCATTAGTAAATAAATCATTGCCATCAAAACAAAAGGTTCCTTTATGATTGCTTAGACCAGTGGTTCCCAACCTGGGGTCCGGGGACCCCTCAGGGGGGCGGCAAAGATCACAGGGGGTGCGCAAGTCTTTATCTGGTTTGATGTTGAGGTAAAAAAACAAATTATGATAATATACTAGAATATATAATGTATACAAAAGTCTGTATAAAAACTATATATTTTTGTTCTCGCTTAAAATTGTAGGCAGGCTACTTAGTAGGCCAAACCTCCGGGACCTCTTAACCTGTGACCCTTGCTGTCATCAGGTCAGCTGCTAGCTGCTATCATCTTCGTTTTTCCTGCCGCCACGGCATCACTATTTTATGAATAAAACATGGCGAAGAAACATAAAAGTGCTGATAACTCCTCTGTATCAAAAAAGAAAGTAAGGCTCTATCTCGAGAGTTACCTCAACTTCGGTTTCGGAGGGGGGGCTCAGCTTTTCTTAGACATAAGTAGGGGGGGCGCCAAGGAAAAAAGGTTGGGAACCACTGGCTTAGACCAAGACAGACAAAATGCAAAGACATCTTGTCAAATGACAGTGTACTCTAAAAGGGCAATAGTTACCCACTCTGCAATATCGTCCAGTTGCTAACATTGTATAATTAGGCGGCTGAATAGTATTGTTGACAGCCATGGCACACACTATACTTTCTCAATGTATTACACACCAGCCAACCACAAATACACAAAGGAAATACAAATACACAGAAAAAAAGAAATACAACAGCAAAATTATCAGGAACTGTTGTACAAGATGTGCAAGAAAAAAGAAAATATGCGGCAAATGTATCAACCTCAAGGGTCCTCAAATCTCCTCTCTGTCTGGCCACAAGATTTTATCGAAATCACACCTGATATCCTCCTCTGCAATGCAACAAGGGAAAAAAAAAACTGTTGGCATGACGCAGCCACCCCTTACAACATCTGCTGTGATATCCTCACCTGTCACCAGTTTGCATTCAGTTGCTCTAAATGGTGAGGACATTGTATTGTTCCCCATCTAGCCTGAGTCTATTCATCTGAAAATGTTTACAACAAAATCACATACCTATTATGTAACTAATATAAACAGTATGTGACAGGTTATTGTGATTGTTGGTTGCTCTTTTTTGCATGTAGGGATTTACGCAATGAACATGTGTATACATGCATTTGAGAGTAATATGATTCAATAGCAAATGAATGCAAACTATTTTGATCTGCAAGGCTTACTCAATGCATTTTGTGTCAAAGCAATTATAAATGACTATAGTCAAGGGAACAACTGACCTAATGTTCATATAAATAGTCGTATAGTTTGACCAAGTTTAATAGTCATTCGATGATTGTGCCAATGCGATTGAGAAAAACTGTAATAACAAGAACTTTTCTTAATCCTAACGTTCATTTTTGGATCCTGGAAATCCTTTAACATCTCAAAAACATACCTAAGATTGCTTCATCAGTTTAATAATTCATGACTTTCCCTGTTTGTATGAGAACTACTAATAAACATTATTTTGAACTGACATGTTTCAGATTCTCACGATAGAAAAACACATGTTCTAATTGACCTAAAAAAAGAAGAAGCAAAATGTCACATTTATTAGTCTGTGAAGAACTCTGGCAAACCCATAAAAAAAGAAAAAAGTGTGTAATATTTCCTTGTTTGGCATAAAATGGTAATTTCTGTGTTTTGTCACCTACATCAAATGTGCAACTCCTGTTGGAAGAGTAATCACTTTGATTGTTTTCTATATTTTGGGTTTCAAAAGGTCAGGAGGAAAGAAAAAAAAATATATATATATATTTAAAAGACGATAAATGGTTAATTTTGCAGTTGTTCTTATTTTCACACATACAGCAATGGAGTCTGTGAGGCCCTAGTCTGGATCAACGGATGGACATTTCCAGGATAATTGTCTGAGTGCCGGATGTCCCTCGCCTTCCGCTCTCTCTGTGTGTTGCCGTTGTTCAACTCTGTTCGCTTCAGGAAACAACAGCAAACTTGGAACTAGCAAACTACATGCTGAAAATGGCAAGTTTTGAAGAAAATGTGGATCGTGCAACAAGGCAGGCATGCTTAGTTTGATTTACAAGAAATATGTTTACGGCATTTACTATCTAACTGGGACGTTTTGGGACCGATTGGTGGGGATTGCTACAGACAAAGTACACATGGCGATACACTGGTAAGAACAAATTGTGTTTAATCATGTATCCAGCCCATTCAAAAAGCTCATGTTACTGTATTGTGTGAACAGTTAACTTAATTTAATATTGTATGTGGCATTTTCTTTTGCGGGGTGCAAATGGTCCACCAAAACAAGTTCCTTCCTGAGACTTTTTTTGAGGAGCCATTGTCGCTGCGTCCATAGCATAGTGCCCTTTTTTCCCCCTCCTATTCCAGAATGTATCTGTCGTGTAGCCAGACCTTACACTACAGCACTGTGGAGAACGGTCTGGCAACGCAAGATTAGTGATGCCCCAAACAAAGAGGAAGTTAAGTCGGTATCAACAAAACACTATAGTTACATAATTTCTGAAGGAAGAAAGAAAGAACATGACAGACGTAGAGCCCAGAATCACTCTCACTGTCCCACAAGCCCTTACCAATATCTCCAAACAAGAAAATGTAGTAAGGATGACTTTTTTTGTTTCGTTGTATCAGACAATTTTCATTCTTACAAGATGCAAAATTGGCACTGTTGGGCATGTTTCTACATCCAAAGTGATACATTGTTTTTCTTTGTAAAAGTTGAATTTAAAAAGATATACAGGTTGCTTAAATACATGAAGAACAAGGAATGTCGGAGAGAAGCGGTGAGCGTTTTGCCCCAGTGAGCCTCTGAGATAATCTCCTAATTTGCTACTTCCACATGGACCTTTGCTTTCTCTGGGGCTGCACCTACTCATTTATTTCATTGAAATCAGTCCGAATTGGGGTGGTTTACAATTGACACAACGAGTTTGCCATGACCTTTTCTCCTTGCTTTAAATGGGTACTCATTGAATCTGAAGGGGGAGGTTGGGGTGCTGGTGGAGGGATGGGGGTGGTGGTGGTGGTGGAGGGGAGAGGGAGTTGTGTTGGCTGGGGGCCGATGGGGGATTGGATGGAAATCACAGCAGTGAAAATGGCAGTGCAGTGAAAGAGGGGCCTGATTGCATTGGGACAGCATGCGAGAGGGAGCAGCATGCTCAGCCCAATCAGAGCGACATAAGGAAAAAGTGCTCTTATCAACGAGTAATGGCCCACTTGACAATCACACAGGCACAAAACTGCTCTATTTAACACTGATTGCAAAAACTGCTGCCCCCCCCATCTCAGAGCCGCATGACTCCCCGACATCTCCCTGCCACCTTCCAGCTTACAGCCAAGACCCTTTCCTGAATGGAATTTATAATCACTCCTCTCCTATTTCTTCGCTAATTGTTATTTTAAGACTTGGGTTGAGTATTAGGCATTCAGTGCTGTTGAAATGTCTGCCTTGATTACTGTCTTTATTGCAAGCATTGGAGGCACATCCATCTTAATTTCACCTGATTGACAGGTAGTGAATGTTTGTCTACCTGGCTGTTCGCACTAGTTCATGTCCACTGCCCAGTGTAAGGGAGACCTGCAGTGCACATCTGTACATGTGAAGGTTAAGATGTGATTGAGCTCTGCAAAGCATGTTCTATGCAGCTCTGATGATTAATGAAATAACTCTGATATGCAATAACTAGTTTAGTTTCAGTCTCTACTTTATTACGATGGTCTAAATCCCACATTTTGTAGGATCTTATAACATTTTACAACACAAATGTATCATTCACACAGTACCTCATGCATATCTTGATTTGGCAGCACACACTGTCACATCAACCTTTTTATACTTACAGAATACCACTAATAACAGCAGCAGTAGTATGGATACTTCTCCATGTTATTTGGATAAATGTGTTTATTCCTCATATAATGAAATTGCACTAACCTATTCACATTATGTGTATTTTGTACTTTTTCCCCCATTTTCTACTTTCCCTGTCTCTTATCATCTCTCCTCTACCTTCCCATCCCACTTTCTTTTTCTCTTTTCCTCTGGGTTGTGCAGCCTGGTTGTTTCAAACATCCACAGGTGTGTGTTGGCGTCCTGGTGTTAAACAAGAGGAAAATGAGGGATGCAGACATGCTGTTCAGTGTAAATGAGCAACAACTACACAGAGGAGGCACCTTTGGTCTGGGTCCACCATGTAGAACTCGGCCAGTCGAAGGAGAACAAATAAACTAGGTGGAAAATAATAATAATAATAATAATAATAATAATAGGCTAACTATGTTAAAGTAAATTAACTTGTCTTCGCAGTTTTTTATTTGCTTGCTTTGTTTTGTTTTTCTGTGTATTTTCAATAGATGCTTGGAGAAAAGAAAAAATTGTAACCTTGAAACAGGGTAGTGCTAACACATTTTCTTCTCTCTTATTGTCATTATTATTTTTAGCAGTCAACTGTATTGTTGTTTACATGCTGTTCACTCCACTCTGCAGTTTACACACTGTATTGCTTGATGAATCGCAATCAAACTCAGTGTTGAAAGTTCAACTAAATCACAAGACTTTTTTCTTGGAGGCTTTTTTTCCATAGACACATATCAACCATTCATGTGCTCTGTGTGTCACACATAGTGTAATGTTTTTAATTCTGCTGTGTTTGTTGTCTCTAGTCGTTTCATAAGAAATACCTCCATGTGTGTCTTACTATATCATGCAAATGGTCATGACTTGATAAAGGATAGCTTTTTGTAACACCTCTGCATTTAAGCACCAATAGATTGACCCTGTACAAGTATGCACAGGCACGTAAACATAAACAGACAAGCATTCTTGTATGCTGCACACAGCCATTTAGCGCCACATAAAAACTATACATAAGTGATCAATCAAAATGTAGCAGACAGCCTCTTTTCATGCAATGAAGTTGTTTGAAAACTGCAGGTCCGCTGCAACTCTCAGGTCTTTTAAATCATGGCTGAAGACCTTTCTTTTTGATGCTGCCTTTTTTTTTTTTTAAATGAGTGTTCATTTCTTATTCTGCACTGTAAATTTGTAATTGTTTTTAACTGCTCTTTAATGTTTTATGTAAAGCACTTTGAATTGCCCTGTTGCTGAAATGTGCTAAACAAATAAAGCTGCCTTACCTTGTGGCACATTAGCGACTTTGGATTTGTAAGAAAAGGTAAGTGCTGGTTATATTATTTATGTTATTGTGATCTAACTTTTGCATGATTTAAAATGAAATGTTGATTATGCCTAAAATGTGTGTCGGTCGAAATAATAAATGTTTGCATACTGATACTTTAGAACAGGGGTCTTCAACGTTTTTTAAGCCAAGGATCCCTTAACTGAGAGAGAGACGGAGCAGGGACCCCCTACTACATATATTGTATAAAATAAAGTTGCATATTAAACTGGGCCTACAATAACTTGTAGGGCGGCCTAAAGCCTTTATACATACCTTTTCTTTTGCTTAGAATACTACGTTTTTAAAATAGCCTTGGAATTGTTGGCATTATTTTATAATTGTGTTTTAATGTTAAACATACATGTAGCAAGTGAATCCTTAGAATGAACTGTATATGTGGATGGCTACCTTAGTGACTACAGTACCTATAGGCCACTAAGCCTATCATCAGTGGGGATTTATATTTGCAAATAATATATTGGATTCATGTTAAGATTTTTTGATTTTTTTGAAAAAACATAAAAAAATGTACAATTATTTGGAGACTGAGACATTTCTTTTGTGGCTGGACAACCTGTTCAGGAGAGACACCGCAGTTCAACCTCCTGCTTCATGCTCAAGTGTTCCTGACAAAGACCCTGGACCCCAACCAACTGAAGGGAAAATGTTACTCTGCCCAGACTTTCCTGTAAGTTTCATATTATATATGTATCTGTATATCATGTTGAAGATTTGAACAGGATGCCCACCAAAAGACAAAAGCACAGAACAATCTGCTCCTCTTCCTTACTAACGCGCATTTATCAGTGATCCTCAAGACAAGCTTTGTGGCGTACTGAGACAGAAAAGTGGCTCCTCTTACTGGTCAACTCTGGTAGTGACAGAACACTTTAACTGATTATGAAATTGAGCAGTTTAAGCCACACAATTCAAAGACTATGTCTGACATATTGTGTGCTACTTCAACACAGTATCAAGGCAATGAGACACTTGAAGACAACAGCAGAATGCTAAGCCACCACACGTATAGGCATCATAAATATAGAACGTAAACATTTGATCAGATATATCATTCATGATGATCTATCTGAGTTAATGTAGCTTTAATAAGTTCCACAAAAGATGTGGCTTGTGTATTGACAATAGAAAATGTGAACATGATGCTGAATCCTGGCAAAAATAGTTCCCCACAATTCCACAAGAGGGCCACAGAGGACCTGCAACTTAAACTGGTAAACTGTGAATCTATTTTCTGAGGTGAAAACTGTGTTTTCTGTTGCATCAGTGATGGTGTCATTGTCAAATCAGAGGCTAAAGCAGGTTTTTGATGTTAGTGTTCCAGTCAGGGAAAGCAAACAAATACTGTATTTTTTTTTAACAAAGTAATTGTCAAGACCCTCCAGATTACATATATATATATATATATAATATAAACTTAGCACAAAAAGTAAAGAAATTTGTGTTTGGTAGATTATTTCTCTGTGGTAACAATGCTTATACCATTGGAAAGCCTGTTTAGTTCCCTTTCAAATGGTGCCCCATTTGTAAGGAACATGCATTTGTGGGATGAGCAGCAGCGCTGAGTATGTGGGTTGCACCCATGAAAGATTTGCCAAATCTTCTCTGCCAATGCCAAACAGCTTATTCTGCCATTGACTCGTTTGGTGTTTGGTAGATTGGATGATTGAAGTTTGAAGAAACAAGACATATTGGCAATTTAACAATTGATTCATTTCACAAACAGGAGCCTCAGTAGCGTGTGGAAGAACCATACACAGCCACAACAGCCTGGCACCTCCTCCTCATGCTGGTCACCAGCCTGGTCACACACTGCTGTGGGATGGCATCCCATTCTTCAACCAGCATTTGTCGTAAGTCAGCCAACATGGTTGTGTTGGTCACTTTGGCACGAACAGCACGCCCAAGCTGATCCCACAAATGTTGAATGGGGTTGAGGTCAGGACTGCTGGCAGGCCATTCCATCCTCTCCACTCCCACATTCTGGAGGTAGTCTCTGATAAACCCCGCCCTGTGGGGGAAAACGAGGCTTGTCATCATTGGAGGCAATCTCAATGCAGAGAGATATAGAGATGAGATTCTGCAACCAGTGGCATTCCCATATCTCCACAGTCTGGGACTCTATCCTCCAAGATGACAACACTCGCCCCCACAGGTAATTTGCAAAAATCCACCGCCCCCTGTTCAGATGCACCAATCAGGGCCGGGGGGGACGTCTAACTGCGTGTCAATCACTGCTCATGCACACGCAGTCATTCTCCCTTGTTGGGGGAGTGGTTTAGGAGACCATTTTGTGCTATAGTAGAAAGGGGGGAGGGACTGAGAAGTTGTCGATGTTAAAACATTTTGGCTAAGTCCTGGATCTTCGCAATCCTACCTACAGAATCTTTAAGTCAAAGTAATTGCTAGCGCTCAACAGCATTGATTTGTTCTTCCTGTTACTCCGCTTCATTTATCTGACAGCTGTAGTTACTAGTTACTTTATAGATTAAGATTGTACATAGAAAACATATAAAGTTATAGCATACTACACTAGTAAGTGATTTTTCCTCTGAACTTCTCAGATAGTTTCAATTAAATAACTGTTCAAGGATCACGAAGGTAAAATCATCCAATATTTCACAAAAAGCCAAAGAGACCAAACTATGAACACAATTTTCTTGCATAACTTTTTTTTCTTTCCTCTCATAATAATCATCTCATGACCCCACAGATTTATCTTGTGACCATTTGGAAGGGGCAGGAACCCTAGGTTGGGTACCACTGGACTAAACTACCTGAAACTACCTGTGCCTGTGTAAGAAGTAGATAAAACTAGCTCCACCTTAACCAGCTACACTAGTAAAATGCTGCATCTGTTTCAGTACTGTCTTAATATATCACTGACAGGGACCATTTTTCTGCAGATCAAGTACTTTTACTTTGATACTTTGAGTACATTTACTTTTACTTCAGTAGGATTTTGAATGCATGCCTTTTACATGTGACGTGTCTTTACACTGCACTGGTACTTCTTTTTTTTTTTACCACTAAAGCTTTGTATCATTTTACTGCACCAGCCTAAATAAAGTTGACACGCTAGTAGGCTACTTATCAAATGATCAGAGATAAAAAAAAAAAGAAATAAACATGTGCAGAGTAGAGTGTGTGTTATCCTGGCTTAGATGTCAGTGGAACTCTCTCTGTAAGTGGAAACTAGTCTCATTGGCAACATCGTCACGTGACCTCCCATGGCAACCGGTGAGTGTCATCAGTTCCGCTCTGAAGAGCAGCCTCAGTGCGACTCAACTGAAAATATATTGACACACTTTATAACAACTCTGCTGGTTTAATTTGACTTTATATCAGCCCATGCGTCCTCCAGCAAGACCACGGCTCCTTCGTACCTGAATTATTGGGGAGACATTAAAGAGAGTTCGAGCTGAAAACCATGAGTCACCTCAACCCAGGGTAGGTACAATTTAATGTTTTATATTTAGCTAAGAGTAGGGGTGGGCTTATGTGTTCTACTTTTTGTTGAACTTAATCTTGCCTTTATTAATTTTGTAATTACTTGATAAATTTATGAATATAAATTGTTATGGGAGTGAAATGTCTAGCAATATAGCCATGACAGTGGCCGAATTAACTACTTTTAGTTGACTGGAATTATGCTAATGCTAAAGTGCTTCACAAAACGACCCTACTGTACTAATAAGTCCACCATAAGCTAATAAATGATTAAAAACGTTTTAAACTTTGTCAAACAAAGTGCTTCACTGTGAACAACAAATGTCATTGAACAAGACCTGAAAAGACAAGAAGAAACAGCAGAAACAAGATGGAGAGGGATGAAAACTCTCTTTTTATGTCAAAGAGGTATTCAGATTCTTTGTTTACACAAAAGCACATTTACTCTGTTACCAGTACTGGAATGTATGAATATATAATACAGTAACACTGATACGGGTCATTATGCTGCATAATGCATACTTGCTAATACTTGTGTACTTAGTAATTAGTCATTTTTAATGCTAATGCTAACTTCTTACCCTGGTAGAGTCCATATGTATATTTGATGTCTGTTTTTGTTTTTTATCTACAAGTGAGTCAGCTTGTTTTACTTTTTTAAATTTTTTTTTTTTTTTTGGGAAAATTAAAAAAATAAAAACAGTGATTTGTACAGACTTTAAACTTGTACCAATGTTGTTGCACCATTAAAAATTATATTAAAATAAATAAAAATCTGCAGCCAAAGCTGAAGAGGCCCAGAAACAAACAAGCCAGGTACACAAAGAGGAGGCAGACAGGGTTAAGTGTGTCATCCCCTGTAATTCCTGTGCGTAATCAGACACCGGTAACAGACCCTGTAGTTGTAAGATCCTGTTGTCTCGTACACAAATGCTGGAGGAAATCAAATCTTTGTTGGAAAAACACTTTCAGATGGGCAGGGGCTCGGACGACCTGATGTCTCATTAATGAGGACAAGAAACAACAACCAACAAACAAACTTGGTGTGGTGCTCCACTAAACCATTTGATTTGGGATTCTGGTTTTTTGTGAACTGTAATCAAGAACTCTCGAGTCACTTTAGTGGAAGACAAGATTTAAAGTCTGGATGTCCGTCATAAAGGGAAGCCTTTTCTTTTTTTAAATTAATTTTTCTTTGGCTGGGATTAATCAAGTGTCTTGTTTCTGTAGACTTCTTTCAGCCTACAACAGTCTCACAGACAAACATCTGGCTGGATACTTCAGCAACACTCGGATCAGGAGACACCTGCAGAGAGCAGGACTGGTACGTTAACAGGTTGTTGGTGATGATGATGATGATGATGATGATCAGGGCTGTAGCTGCCATTGATGACACTGAGGTCATGTCCTTAGTACAGGGATGCAAACTTTGGATCGGACATGCTGTCTTTAAGAGGTTTAGTGTTTTAGTGGGCTCAGTGTTAACACTAGAGTGAAGATATTGATATCATATGAAACTAGACGATCTAGAGCATCCATTGGTACCAACCATGTCAGCTTGTCGGGAAAAGTGCTGAATAACACTCCAAGTACTTTTCAAGCCATGCAAGCCCTGCAAACTTCAAACCTGTGAAAAAAGCACAGAGATTTTGTGTTTGTGAAATTGTGTCGTATCTAGGGCTGGGTATCGTTAAAAAAAATTCAATACCGATACCAATACTGTGACTTCCATACAGGTTCCTAAACAATACAATTTTATAAAATCCACTTTGACAGAAAGAAATTACAACATTCCACGTTACGGCACAAATCTTTTTATTTAGATTTCAGCTCCTACTATGAGAGCCGTCTCTGTGTAACGTAGAGTTTTTCCTGGGTGTCTCTACAACATGTAACGTTAGGCAGCCAATCACAGATATTATTAGATCTTGGTAGAAGCATGCTGTATGCTGATTGGCTCACTGACGCTGATGAGATTTACTCCTCAGGTATTTAAATTGGGTATTGAATGACGAGGCATTTTGCGATACTCAGTACTTTAGAGGCAATTCGGTCGGTGCCTAAAAAGTATTACATTTGGTACCCAGCCCTAGTCGTATCGTATACAACTTCATTGCTTATCATAGTAAGAAGCTGATAGAGAAAATACGTTTGCGTTACCCTTATGGTTTTGTATTTCTGCACAAAATATTAGCTGTTAGTGACCTCAGTTTAAAAACATTGTTAACCGTTTTCAAATACCCATATCGTAGCTTGAACACTGCTAGGGCTGTCCCTTATTTTTTAAACGATTAATCTAGCAATTCTTTTTTCAAGTAGTCGACTAACGATTAATTTTTCAATTATTTTCCCATTGCTCAATTATTAACAATTTACACAAAACAAATTTCAATAAGGTTCAAATCTTTATTTATTAAAATTCTTTAACACTGCACTGTTCAAGTAAAATTAATTTTTAGTGCAACCTGAAGCCAGATGTAGGCTGTCAATCCAACCACAAAATAAAGTCACTTTCAGGAGGAATACAAAACTAAAAACTTAAAGTAAACAGAGCAAGTGCAAAAAGAGTAGCCTGTATTTGTTTTTTTAACAGTAGGTAAAGCTCTTGTTTAACATCCAAGCTCTTGTCCCTTTAATTTAACTTTAATTATTTGTATCTAAAGGCTGGTTAAGCACTGTAGGGAGGAGAAGTTGGACAGTTTTTTTGTCTCCTTCCAGTGATTGGCACATCTGGGTGATGGTGTCAGATATGCGTTAGCATGTTAGATGTATTTCCACTCACATACCCAACAACTGCTGAACAACGCCGACACACAGTCCTCGTCCTATCCACCACTCTCTCGCCTGTAGCCTACTACTGTAAAGGCCCAGACACACAGAGCCAACGGCCAAACGTCAGCAGAAAAGGCAGTTGGGCTGATCAGTCTCCCCAAATTGGTCAAAAAAGTGCCTTGGAACACACCAAAGTGACGAGACGTAATACGTCTCCATAACAGCAGGCGGCGCTAATCTGTATTGTCGCCCAAAAATGAAAACCGGCAGCTGATTGGACGAACACGTCACGTGGGGGATTCTCCGGAAATTCAAAGACAGACTGTCATGGCGGCTTGTTCAGAATATGATCTCATATTGTACTAAAATAGTTCACCGCAACGTGTTTCTGAAAACATTTTAAGCGATAAAAGGCCATGCAGTTGCTGAATCTGTCTTTATTTCAGATTGACAAAGGTCAGTTTAAAAGATTTTCGTCAGATTTTGAGAGACTCTAGTCACGCTGATTCCGCTCCCCATTTCCGGGTTAGCACTCTACCAATCAGATGGGTCATTTGAGTCCGACTGCTGGCAGTGCCTGCCCCGCCGATTATACATGTCAAATCGGCCAAAATGAAGGACGACGGCCCCTCGGACGGACGACGGCACGGAACACACCGAACAGACTCGAGTCACTGACCTCGCCAGACTGTCCAACGGCCGATTATCAGCTCTGTGTGTCCGGGCCTTAACTGACCCGAAGACCGAAGTTTTCGAGGCGGGGATAGCACCAGGCGGGAGGGCATGACATGGGAGGCTCTAGACTGCAGCCATAAAGTCTCGAAGTTTTCCCAAACTTGCGATCTTAAAGAGGCCGGCGGGTCCTCTAACTCTTGTGGGTCGCCACCACTCGCCATACTTGTCTTTTTGTGCTGCTGTCTCTGACTCACTCACTGGACGGTCGACCTGACAAAAAACTGCATGTAGGCGGAGGAGCTCGGCTAGCTTCAGAGTAAAGGCGGGGCTATAGATTAGGTGTCCCTAGAACCCGCGTATCTAACAGTAGTTCCGCATTACATTAATTAATTTGCACGCAAGTTTTATTTATTTATTTTATTTAGTGACGCGTCAACGCAAATTATTTATTACGCATTTACGTAATCGATGACGTCGACTACGTCGACGAATCGTCCCAGCCCTAAACACTGCTGAGACTGTTGTTGTTCTCAGATCACCAGGAGTGGGCGTATTGTTCCAGACAAGGAATACAGACACAGGCTGATCCAGAGAGCCCACCAGAGACACATTCGAGAATGCCTGGCCCAGGCCATTTTCCACAAGGTGCTGGAGATGGAGGTGGGAGGAACACAGTGTACCAGAGACAAAAAGGTCTAAACATTGTCAGCTAATCTGTGCTTCTCCTTGAACAATAAATGATGCTAATTTGTTCTGTGCCCCTCCCATATACAGCGTGTCCATCAAATAGAGATCAAAAGGAAACTGGAGGAGTTTGCAAGGAGGGAAAGAGTACATAAGATCAAAGTACATCATTTCAACACTGCTTTGCTGCCCTATTTTGTAACCTAATGACTCCTGAATCATATGAAACAAAAAAAATATATTATTAGCATTTACTATTATTTATTTACAGAGCCATTTTTTTTTATAGATACAAATAGTGTACAAATATATCTCAATTTGGAACAAACGTATAGCTACACAAGAAAATGGCAACAATATTAATGACTGATCCTGTTTGGAAGGTGGAGTGCTCTAAAAGGTATGAAGAAGACATCATCCGTATCCTGTCTCCACGTCCACCCACGGGGGCCAGGGGTATTGGAAAACAACACTCTGGGCCGGAGGGTGAGAACTCTGAATCCTCGGAGTCCGTGAGTCAAAACATCCATCTTGGTGCACCAGTAGATTGAGTGGATATTGCTGTAACATCACATTTAATATGTTGTCACTTGTGAATGATACAGGCACACCTATGGCCAACCAGGAACAACATAAACCACTGATCCAAGCCCTTAATCAAGTG
Organism: Sander vitreus; assembly: GCF_031162955.1. Classification (NCBI taxonomy): domain Eukaryota; kingdom Metazoa; phylum Chordata; class Actinopteri; order Perciformes; family Percidae; genus Sander; species Sander vitreus. The sequence continues at coordinate 19,734,059 of NC_135863.1, forward strand.
CCTTTAAAATGTGACCTTTAATTATAGCATCTCCATCATGGAAAGAATGTTTTTAAATGCCACAACATGGTCTCTAAGATATTATGTCTGAGTTTAAAACCTCAAACTTAAAGGTCCAATGTGTAGGAATTTCTCCAATCTAGCGTTGAGGTCATATATCGCAATCAACTCTCTCGCGCCACGCAGTTCAAAGTACGTATTACAGCTACGGTAGCCTTCACGCTTTTTTCTGATGACGCCGGTCTCTTGCTCTTTTTCTTTTTCTGGGCTAAGAAGAAGACTCCTGTTCCTGAAATTTGGATTTTGAATACGTGTGGTCCTCCATGTTTCCTTCTTCAAACTTGCCGGGGCTGGGAAGCTACGATACCCATTAGCAGCATTAGCAGCACCTGCGAGGTTATCATTTGACAGCGTAAACGCGAAAGGCGGCGCATGAATATGGAGCGTCTACCCCAGTTCATGCCGCATGGGTGGCAGTGAAGGTCAGGGGCCTCGACGGACCAGACCCGGGCAGCAGAGGCTGGCTCTGGGGACGTGGAATGTCACCTCTCTGTGGGGGAAGGAGCCGGAACTTGTGCGGGAGGTGGAGCGCTACCGGTTAGATCTGGTGGGGCTTACCTCTACGCACAGTCTCGGTTCTGGAACCATACTCCTGGATAGGGGTTGGACTCTTTTCTTCTCCGGAGTTGCCCAGGGTGTGAGGCGCCGGGCGGGTGTGGGGATACTCACAAGCCCCCGGCTGAGCGCCGCTACGTTGGAGTTTAACCCGGTGGACGAGAGGGTCGCCTCCCTACGCCTGCGGGTTGTGCGGGGGAAAACTCTGACTGTTGTTTGTGCATATGCACCAAACAAGAGTTCGGAGTATTCGGCCTTCTTGGAGACCTTGAGTGGAGTCCTGCATGGGGCTCCAGTCGGGGACTCCATAGTTCTGCTGGGGGACTTCAACGCGCACGTGGGCAGTGATGGAGATACATGGAGAGGCGTGATTGGGAGGAACGGCCTCCCTGATCTAAACCAGAGTGGTTGTTTGTTGTTGGACTTCTGTGCTAGTCATGGATTGTCTATAACGAACACCATGTTCGAACATAGGGATGCTCATAAGTGTACTTGGTACTAGAGCACCCTAGGCCAAAGGTCAATGATCGATTTTATAATCGTTTCATCTGATCTGAGGCCGTATGTTTTGGACACTCGGGTGAAGAGAGGGGCGGAGCTGTCAACCGATCACCATCTGGTGGTGAGTTGGGTCAGGGGGTGGGGAAGACTCTGGACAGACCTGGTAAGCCCAAACGGGTAGTGCGGGTAAATTGGGAACGTCTGAAGGAGGCCCTGTCCGACAGACTTTCAACTCACACCTCCGGCGGAGCTTTTCGTGCATCCCTGTGGAGGCTGGGGGCATTGAACCCGAGTGGACAATGTTCAAAGTTTCCATTGCTGAAGCTGCGGTGAGGAGCTGTGGTCTTAGGGTCTTAGGTGCCTCAAGGGGCGGTAACCCACGAACACCGTGGTGGACACCGGTGGTCAGGGAAGCCGTCCGACTGAAGAAGGAGTCTTTCCGGGATATGTTATCCCAGACGACTCCGGAGGCAGTTGCAAGGTACCGAAGGGCCCGAAGGGCTGCAGCCTCTGCCGTGAAAGAGGCAAAGCAGCGTGTGTGGGAGAAGTTCGGAGAAGACATGGAGAAGGACTTTCGGTCGGCACCAAGGTGCTTCTGGAAAACCGTTCGCCACCTCAGGAGGGGGAAGCGGGGAACCATCCAAGCTGTGTACAGTAAGGATAGGATGCTGTTGACCTCAACTGAGGAGGTAATAGGGCGGTGGAAGGAGCACTTTGAGGAACTCCTAAATCCGACTAATACGCCCTCTATGGTAGAGTCAGAGCTGGAGGATGATGGGGGATTGTCGTCAATTTCCCTGGTGGAGGTTGCTGAGGTAGTTTAAACAACTCCACAGTGGCAAAGCCCCAGGAATTGATGAGATCCGTCCAGAAATGCTTAAAGCTCTGGGTGTGGAGGGGTTGTCTTGGTTGACACGCCTCTTCAACATTGTGTGGAAGTCTGGGACGGTGCCTAAGGAGTGGCAGACCGGGGTGGTGGTTCCCCTTTTTAAAAAGGGGGACCGGAGGGTGTGTGCCAATTACAGGGGTATCACACTTCTCAGCCTCCCCGGTAAAGTCTACTCCAAGGTGCTGGAAAGGAGGGTTCGGTCGATAGTCGAATCCCAGGTTGAAGAGGAACAATGCGGATTCCGTCCTGGTCGTGGAACAACGGACCAGATCTTTACTCTCGCAAGGATCCTGGAGGGAGCCTGGGAGTATGCCCAACCAGTCTACATGTGTTTTGTGGATCTGGAGAAGGCGTATGACCGGGTGCCCCGGGAGATACTGTGGGAGGTGCTGCGGGAGTACGGGGTGAGGGTGTCCCTTCTCAGGGCCATCCAATCTCTGTACGACCAAAGCGAGAGCTGTGTCCGGGTTCTCGGCAGTAAGTCGGACTCGTTTCAGGTGAGAGTTGGCCTCCGCCAGGGCTGCGCTTTGTCACCAATCCTGTTTGTAGTATTTATGGACAGGATATCGAGGCGTAGTCGGGGTGGAGAGGGGTTGCAGTTCGGTGGGCTGGGGATGTCATCGCTCGTTTTTGCAGATGATGTTGTCCTGATGGCATCATCGGCCTGTGACCTTCAGCACTCACTGGATCGGTTCGCAGACGAGTGTGAAGCGGCTGGGATGAGGATCAGCACCTCTAAATCGGAGGCCATGGTTCTCAGCAGGAAACCGATGGAGTGCCTTCTCCAGGTAGGGAATGAGTCCTTACCCCAAGTGAAGGAGTTCAAATACCTTGGGGTCTTGTTCGCGAGTGAGGGGACAATGGAGCGGGAGATTGGTCGGAGAATCGGCACAGCAGGTGCGGTATTATATTCAATTTATCGCACCGTTGTGACGAAAAGAGAGCTGAGCCAGAAGGCAAAGCTCTCAATCTACCGGTCAGTTTTTGTTCCTACCCTCACCTATGGTCATGAAGGCTGGGTCATGACCGAAAGAACAAGATCCAGGGTACAAGCGGCCGAAATGGGTTTCCTCAGGAGGGTAGCTGGCGTCTCCCTTAGAGATAGGGTGAGAAGCTCAGTTATCCGTGAGGAGCTCGGAGTAGAGCCGCTGCTCCTCTGCGTCGAAAGGAGCCAGTTGAGGTGGTTTGGGCATCTGGTAAGGATGCCCCCTGGGCGCCTCCCTAGGGAGGTGTTCCAGGCACATCCAGCTGGGAGGAGGCCTCGGGAGAGACCCAGGACTAGGTGGAGGGATTATATCTCTAACTTGGCCTGGGAACGCCTCGGGATCCCCCAGTCGGAGCTGGTTAATGTGGCCCGGGAAAGGGAAGTTTGGGGTCCCCTGCTGGAGCTGCTACCCCCGCGACCCAACCCCGGATAAGCGGATGAAGATGGATGGATGGATGGATACCCCAGTTCATGCAAATGCAAATGTAACATTTCAAGCCAAAAGGAATACTTGGAATTGATGGTGGTGGTAAATATTCATGAAAAAGGACAAGTTTGTGAACGGGCAACACAGATTTTGATAATGAACTAAACACATTACACACTGGACCTTTAAGTTAAATGCCTTTATTAGGCCAATCAATTTAAGATGGATTGGTCAATCAGACCTGTGTTTCACAAGAGATACATATATTGGGTTTGTATTTAAAATGTTGACATTTAATATTTAGTTCAATATTTTTGGAAATACACTTACTTTCTTGATGAGAACTAGATTAATAGACTGATATCACTCTCATGTCTGTATAATAAATATAAATATGAAGCTACAGCCAGTGAGCTTAGCTTAGCATAAAGATGGAGGAAATGTTAGCCTGGCTCTATCCGAAGGCAACAGCACCTCTAAACATCACTAAGTAACACGTTTTATCTTGTTTCATTTGTACAAAAACCAAAGTGAAAAAAACCCGACTATTTCTTGACCGGGGGCTTTGTCTCGTTGGAGTCGCTGTTGTTTGCCTAGCAACTTCTTACCTTTGGATAGAGCCAGGCTAACATTTTCCCCATCTTTATGCTAAGCTAAGCTAACCACCTGATGACTCTAAGATGTAGCAACCATACAGAAATGCAATCTTCTCATCCAAGCAATGTTGAACTATTTCTTTAATTGCAGCACCTAAATTTGGCCAGTTGAAGTTTAATATAGTTTTATATTAATGATGCATCATCTCTTCAGCCCTAAAGCCACTATTTTACATCAATAGACATGAGGGAAATAAAGATCTGTTTTAATTGTTCAAACTCAGTTAGTTGAGCAGCGTCTAAGTCCAAGACATTCTTTCAGGCGAGGAATGTCTGTCTGTAATGAAAATCATTATCTGTGCTGTCAGCTGCTGTTTGCTTTGTGCGCAGACAAGTGGGATTTAAGTGAAATATTGGGATTAAAAGTCGGTTATCTTTGAAACATCAAAAGTGACAGACCTTGATGCCCGGGTAAATAGAGCTGGTAATCCTGGCCTTGATCTCTGTGTTTACCTGTGAAATCTCTGTCTGCAAACATCTCACACTTCAGCGGGTAGAGGCTTGTTTCAAATACATCAACAGTGATGTGTTGGGGCAAAGGTCAAGGCACTTTACTAATGTGCATTTGCACACACCTATTGTGTCATTTATCATGATTCGATTAAAGGAGTTTATGATTTATCAAAGTAAGAGAAAACTTTAAATATCCCCAACTGGAAACTAGGATGAAACAGAGCAAACAAAAGTTATGTATAAAGATATAAATGAGAACTAGAGCAGAATACATTAAACATACTGTGTGTAACATTATATTGCATGCATACATGACGTGCAAAACCCAGCAGCTGACCACAAACACAGACAATATATAATAACAATAAATTAAATAATGATTATGGACAATATGTCTCAAAAGGTTTTTTGCCAAGGTCAAGAATGAATTTTCAATCTCAATGTATATTATGAAAATAAAGGAATATTATTTTATAGGACAGCATTATTCCTCCCATTATGTCAGCCTTAAACATGCTTAGATTCTTATCAATTGATATGTTTAGTTTACAGTTTAGTTGTACTGAAGCACAACAAATCAGACACATTTATTAGTTTCAGGAACATCTTGTATTCACTGTATTAAACTAATTTCACACTGTGTTGGTTTCCATAGCGAGACATATACAGTGTTTGTAATTAGCAGCATGCTGACTTTGTGTGTGTGTTACGGGTGCTGCAGCCGGGCTCATCTCGACCCAACACGGCTCCAGGGAAGATGCAGAGGCCGGTGCGTCTGAAGCCGATCCACAGTAACAGCACCACAGCTTCGCTCAGACGCAGCGCCCCTTACAGACTCCTCGAGTCCTCCAATGAGAACGACCAGCCGTTCAACTGCACTGTGAGACCGGGACACATGAGACTCCTTCATTCATTCACCCATTCATGTGCCTACTTATATAGAGACAGTTTTTCCTTACAGAGAAAATCATATTTTCTTTTGGTTTAAAACTATAGTGAGATCAATATTGTCTACCTTTAGTCACATTTATTAGCGACTACAAGCATAGAAATTGACATTATTGTACATCAGTGTCACAATGTGACTTTGTTAACTTCTCTCCCAGATGGACAAGGAGTCCCGGAGACGTTTGACCACAACGGAGCCCTACGGCGGCATCTCACCCTACTGCCTTCCAGTCATCAACAACTTTGTCACCCCGGTGCCTCCAGCCACGAAGAGGAAAGAGAGGGGGGTAAATGTCCCTCTCAGCAGCACGCTCAGAGGCCGCAGACTGCGTCCTACCACCGCCCCCGGCGGAGCTGACGTCAATGAGGTCTTTATCTCTCTTTATGTTTTCCCTGGCAACATAACCTTCCACGACAAACTTACAAGCTGCAGCCCCTTTGGGTTAACTAGGAACAACAATAAAAATGTCTAGGAGGTGCATTGAGCTTTGCAGCGACTAGCAGGAAGAGGTTCTATTATATGTCTTTGTGTGTGTCTTTCGTAAATCTGTATGTCTAATGCCCCTGACGCACCAACCCGACGGCCGACCGTTGGCAGAAAAGGCAGTCGGCTCCTCGATGTCCAAAAAGTGCCTCAGAACACACCCAAGCGACGCTGACTTGAGAGTACGTTCTGCGCGTGCGCGAGACGTAATACGTCTCTATAACAGCAGGCGGCGCTAATCTGTATTGTCGCCCAAAAAATAAAAACCGGCAGCTGATTGGACGAATGCGTCACGTGGGTCTGGCTGCTACCGGATTTTTCAACCGGGCATAATGGTGGCTTCGTTCGGAATACGATCTCATATTTTACGAAGATATTTCACCGAAACGTGTTTCTGAAAACATTTTTAGCGAGAAATAGGCCATGCAGTTGCTGAATCTGTCTTCATTTCAGATCGACAAATGTCAGTTTAAAAGATTTTCATTCGATTTTGAGAGGCTTAGTCACGCTCATTCCGCTTGTCATTTCCGGGTTAGCACTCCACCAATCAGATTGGTCATTGAGTCCGACTGCCCGCCCTCCGACCCAGCAAGTCAGGTTGGCCAAAATGAAGGCCGACAGCTCCTCCTCCGACGGCACGGAACACACCGAACAGACTCGAGTCACTGACCCCGCCAGACTGTTCGACGGCCGATTATCGGGTTGGTGTGTCAGGGCCATAAACTTCCAAATACAAAACAGCATAGAGGGATTCCGAGGATTTTCTATTCCTTTATATGCAGTCACAGATTATTGTAAAATGCAGTATATATTATATTATATATAATTTCATCCAGACTTAGATAAAACCTACCTGTGTAGATCAGTCAAGAAAAGAAAATTGATATCAAACTGACCCCAACATGCCCTTTTTCCCACCCAGGATCCCCCCATGCTGAGGAGCTCTGTGCACCAGAGCAGGGTGTGTGTGAACATGATTTACTTTGGCAAAACAGTGCATCTCTCCCACGACCTGACCGACATGAGGGATGAGGTCAAAGTGTTTCAGCAACACTGTGGAGGAGAGAACCTGTGTGTTTTCAAGGGAAGGCTCCGTGAGGGAGGTCAGTGTGATGATCTGTGATTGTGTTTGTTAGATATGTGTTTGTGTACACAAATAAGAGCAAATCTCGGACGGGAGGTCGTTTCACGCAAGTGTATAAAACTGCCTTTCCGCAAACAATCTAACTCTATTAAAGGGCCCCCAGTCTATAGAATATTTCTGTATCTTTAATTTAGTTGAGAATCATTATTATTTAAATGAACCACATGTAGCAATACGTAAATATGCCTCACAGGATTTAAGATGGGTTCGAGTTGTTCTATCTTGATCTTGAATCTTGATCTTGTTCCTTCCTCACACCTACGTCCTCAATCTTTCCCTCAGAGACTTTCCAGTTAATTTCAAGGCGACACCGAGGTTTCCCCTTCAGCTTGACTTTCTTCCTGAACGGGCTGCAGGTGGAGCGGCTGAGCTCCTGCTGCGAGTTCAAACACAGAAAGGGCCCCAGACTCGGTGGCAGGCACGGACACTTTGGCTTCTGCGGCGTAGAGGGGGCTTCTCCCTGCTACAAGTAAGGTCTCCTTTTAAAGGCTTACTGTGTCTTTGAAGGGGAACTCCACTTATTGTACACATCAGAGTCTGTTTACATGTCTTGGGGAGTAGTACTGCATGTGTGGAAAAAGGTTGTGGAAAACCTTTGGTGGTTAGTTTGAAAATGAAAAAAAAAAAGAGAAAAAGTTAGAAAGAAGTGAGCTTACCAGACCTTTGTAGCCTGCTGCTCATCTCTGCTTGAGTTGCGTTTTTTGGTAACGTAGACGCAAGGTTTTGACATGGAAGAAAGTGTGGAATAAAAAACGTGTGTGAGTCCGAAAAGACAAAATATGCTTATTTGCTTTCTTACAAAGAGTTAGATGAGAAGATTGATACCACTCAACTCACAAACAACTTTGCTAACAACCTCGTCATGTTAACTTGATGATAATCTGTCAAAATATCTCAGTACCCAGTATGCGCTCCATGTAGGCTGAGTCCTTGGCAGTGGCCAGGGTTCGAATCCAACCCGCGGCCCTTTACTGCATGTCCTCCCCCCTCTCCTTCCCCTTTACTATCTTCAAGCTGTCCTATCAATTAAAAGCCACAAAAGCCCCCAAAAGAAAATAAAAAAAAATCTAACTATTCCGCTAAACATATACAGCATACAGTATATCATTATTATTATTATTTCAGGTGCATCATAGCAATGGGACTGGACAAGAAGCCCACTCCTCCACCAAAGAGGGTCAAAGAGGATGAAGAAAGAGAAGAGTCAGTCTTAAGCCCAAAGGATGGTGCTGGGATGGAGACAGAGAGGACTGGAGACGATGCTTCATCCCACTCAGAGTGTAAAACCAGCCAACCACTGGACGTGAAGACTCAAGTCAAAAAAGAAACAGCTGAGGAGAACAAAGTCAGAGATGGTATTATGGCTGAAACATCCGAGTACAAAAAAAACATGACTACGCTAAGAAGAAATACATTAAGCGAGAGCTTTTACAGATCTTGTCCATACAGTGTATCTCAAAGAATTTTCTTTCCTCCTCAGATTATGAGGAAGACTTTGAAGCAGATGACGAGGGCCCTGCAGACGATGACAGGGCAAAAGAAAAGAAATCCTCAACTCCATCCCCTGGAACTGAAAGGGAGGTTACAGAGGAGAGAGATGCCTCTGAGACTGAAGACGACGAGAAGGATGGTGGGGGAAATCTCTTGTTTGAACACATCTTTCAAGTATTGCATGAGAAGAAAATAACTGAGAGTGAAGTGGCATTTCATCACACATAATTTACTTATTCTTTTAGCAAAACAGAATCATGCGGGATCTTTTAGAGGGCATTCAAATACTGATTACTGCAGATCTCTGGAGCCTAGATTTCAATGAGATGCTGAAAGGAACTGCTCCTTCTATTTATTTACAGCATTTTTAAGCCAAGGCCCCCTTAACTGAAGGTGAGACGGAGCAGGGACCCCCTACTACATATTTTGTATGAAATGAAGTTGCATATTAAACTGGGCCTACAACAACGTGTTGTGTGGCCTAAAGCCTTTATACATACCTTTTTAGAGCATAGAATACTAAGCTATTAAAATTAGAATTGTTGGCATGACTTTATAAATCATGTTTTAATGTAAAAATTAGGGCTGTCAATCGATTAAAAAATGTAATCTAATTAATTACATACTCTGTGATTAATTAATCGAAATTAATCGCATACATAATTAACAGTGCCTGAACCGATACTTTTTAAGAAAGTAAAAACATTTACAATAACTTCAAATGCACCACGAGGCTGTAGTTTACCAGTTTCATTGAACGCACCGTCTGTGTTGTTTTTCCAACGGCAGCTGCAGATTGTTACATCCCGGTGTTGAATCCTCTACAGTAAAACACAGTCAAACTTTACACCGTTTAGCGTTAGCTGTCAGCATTTTAACCGTGTTTAATCCAGCTACTAGCTAGCGGTAGGCTAACGTTAGCTGCTGTCGAGTATAGTGTTAACTAGCGTCACATGCAGCGGGGTTTGTGTTTCCTGTAACGTCTGTTTCAGAGCAGCAGAGAGAAGCGCAGATATATCAGTGGCACCAGATTTTCGTCTGTATGCAAACGTCAATATGGAATGGATTAATCTGCGTTAATTTTTTTATTTTGACAGCCCTATTAAAAATACATGTGGCACAGTGAATCCTTAGGATGAACTGTGTCTGTGGATGGCTATCTTAGTGACTACCTTACCTATAGGCCATTAAGCCTATCATCAGTGGGGCTTGGATTCATGTTAAGACTAGGGCTGTCAGCAATAACGCGTAAATTTTTTTTAATCGCATTAATTAAATGCCGCCATTTATTAATTTATTTTACACTTCACTCTGCTTCGCGTCGTGCCTAACAGGCTACTATGTTGACCCTTTGCCGCACCGTTACTTATCATCAAGCTGCGATACTTCCTCCTGCTGCAGGCTGCAGGCATGATGGAGAAAGAAAGCAGCAACACAGTTATGAATGGCGCTTTTTATTTTCCAAAACTCCCGGACGGCTCAGTTGACAAGTCGAAAGCCATATGCACATTGTGTAAAGCCGAATTAAAATATCACCGAATCACGTCAAGCTTGAGGTACCACCTACGAGCTAATTAACATGACTCAGGTTGATGCTACCCACTCAGGCAAAGCACTAACTAGCCGACCTGTGGATGAAACCAAATCCAAAAAAATTACTACAGCTCTTGCAAAACGGGTGCCAACTAACTGCAGACCTGTCAGCATCGTAGAGGACTCGGCTCTGAAAGACATGCTACGGTTGGCATGTCCTGACCTGTCTCGTTGCCGCCGAGGGGGACAGTAGTTTTCACAGCCTGTACGACACGGAGAAAGCAGCCCAACTGGAACTGCTGCAAAGTGCAAACGCTGTCTCATTAACCGGTGATCACTGGACGTCAGTGAGTAATCACAATGATTTAGTTACTAAACACTATATTGACTCTGGTAAGGATAGGGATTTTTAGTTTTTTAGTTAGGTACTTGGAGGAATTGTGCAATAATGACAGATTCACACATTTTTCTTTTGTTTACAGTAAATAAATAATAACAAATACAAATCTTAAAGTAAAGTTCATAAAGTAACTTTCTTTGCATTCATTTGATTCCCAATCAAGATACACTGGTAAGAATTGCTTTCCATTGTTAATATGTATTAAAAACAGTTCTGAAATGCAAAATAATAGAATTTTAATCATGCGATAAAATATGCAATTAATCGCGATTAACTATAGAACTTTAGCGATTAATCGCGATTAAAAAAATTAATTGTTTGACAGCCCTAGTTAAGATATTTTAATTTTTGAAAAATATTACAAGAAATAAACAATTATTTGGTTCCCCCCCTGCACTACCCCCTGTTGAATAATATATAATTGGATGTTTGGAGACTCATTTTTTCTGTTAAAGAATTTAAAATGCTCCGTTTTTCTTGCACAGAGGACATGAAGTCTCGTTCAGGCTCCAGCTTCTCAGGCAGCGACCAGGAGGAGAGTGATGCGGAAGCCACCAAAGACTCCCGAGAGGACGAGGAAGCAGAGCAACCTAAAGAGGTTGATCAAGAGGAAACTACCGTTCTACCAGATGAAAAAACCGATGAACCAAATCAAGAAGAAGCCGCTGCCACTGAGGCTGAGCCTGCGACGCCTAAAGACTCCGAGGTACAGGACAGTGCGGGGGACAGCACAGAGATAGACAACAGCGTCCCCTCAGGGAATGAGGATAAACAGAGTGACGACATCTCAGGAGAGAAAGAGGTGGAGAAAACGGTAGATGAGAGCAAACAGGAGTTGGAACAGGAGAGGGGTGAGTATAAACCAATAAATACAACTCTGGAGCTTTCACCTGAGTGAGAAATGGATCAATCCATCTTGTATGGAGGTTTTTCCACTATCATGTCAACTAGGGCTGTATTCACTTTATGTTGTGTGTGTGTGTGTGTGTGTGTGTGTGTGTGTGTAGGTAAATACAGTAATACAGCCCTGTAACAACTAAATCACTATCACAGTACCGTAATGTCAGTTTGTGATGTATAAAGTAACATTATGACATTGTTGTAATTTGATACTGGAAAAATTACTTGTGTTTTATTTTATTTTTATCCTTATTTTTCATTTGTTTGTGTGTGAAGTGTTTCTGTCTGATCCACTTTTTTTTATGTAAAAGTTCATAGTTCATTTTATTCAAAATGAGTTTCGAGATGTTGGGATGTTAATAAGACATTCTTACTTAAAACATATTTTAAATTGTATTTTTTATCTCTCCTGTGTTGGGAATTGGGGATGTACAGATTCAATTATTGGCACTTATTCAAAGATGTTTTATCAATATTAATAAAGTTATGAATACGTGTATTAATAACTTTAACCAAATTGACAAACAGTCAAGACGGGGCACCACCCTGGAATCAGGGACCAATAACTGAGCTGTGAAAACAGTCTCATAGGTGGTGAAATAACCACCTAATAAAAAATATGGATTTTAATTAATTTGATGAATTTATATATTTATAAAGTGAACGGGAAGGGTGAAATTCGAGCACTGACCTGTTCAACCAGCTGTTACTACAACATATACATAAATAATCACAAACAACTGCTCTTTAAAGTATAATAGAATTTATTGAACTTCCAAATTATTAATTGTCAATCAATAGTTCTTCAATCAATAAACCTATGTACTTGTTGTTACTACAACAAAGGCAAAACAAGCAAACGTGGTGAACATTTTGTGTGTGTGTGTGTGTGTGTGTGTGTGTGTGTGTGTGTGAGAGAAAAGGGGGAGGTGACGAGATCACGTGGGTAGCTAAGCCACGCAAGCTCAAGATGGCGGATGAAACACCGCGAGATGTGAGGCTCTTTGTAGTTTTTAGCGCAAGGCGCAAAATGGCTACTCAAGGAAGATACCCAAACAGGCTATTTAACCCCAAGATGGCGGGTAGTGAAACTTGGTTGCAACACCACGTGACTATGGGGTGGCCGTTAGCTGATCTGTGTATGTGTAGGCGTGTGTGTTAGGTTACTGTGTAAAAGAGGAAAGGAAAGCACACTTTAGAGAAAGAAAAACACTTGGAATCTTGATTTTCGATAATAACCATCTCTCTCGTTCACTCAGGACCCTGACCTAACTTGACGTTATGGCAGGGGCTGAGGGGATGTTCATTATTCAGCCTCTGGTGGGCCAACAGCTGATTTTTTGCGGCGACAACGAGGTAACGGTCTCATTACGTCGCGGTGCCGTGGTTCGACTGACGAACTGAAGGTTTATTATCGTTCTGTACAGTAACTAAACTCCGCGGCGGGAGATAGCAGTGTAGCATTACAGTTTCAATAAGCTACAGTATCAAACACAACATATCAACAGGTACCGTGATCCAGTACTTTCACAGCAATGAATTGGACTCGGTGGTCACAATCATATTAATCGTAAGACGGTTTGCAACAGTAGCACTTACTAATTAATCACATTCAATGTCGTTGTAGTCAAGTTGCAGCAATAGCGGTCACTGACATTAATAAACACACACCTATATTTCTCTGCCCAGAAACTTTAAGCCTCCTTACTGTGTGTGTGTGTGTGTGTGTGTGTGTGTGTGTGTGTGTGTGTGTGTGTGTGTGTGTACAGTTGCATGGAGGCCGCATTCTCTTTGTTTGCAAAAGTCGCTCAGGCTTCAGAGTTGCGTGGAGGCCGCAATCTCTTTGTTGAAAGGGCGCTCAGGCCACGTGTTGGTCATGTGATCGCCTTTTGTCTCAGAGGTCACATGCTCTGAGATTTCTTTGTTTAAGACAATGTTTAATCCCTCTGCTCCGGTCCCAACACCTGACAGTGTTTTCAGGCTTAGAGAAATCCTTTTATAACTTTTTACTCAATGTATCTGTCTTAAAGCTGCACAATGTAGTTCTGGTTAAAGCGAAATCTTGTGGAATAAATAAACATTTCAAAATATAGCTCGTAAAACAAAGGGAAAGCCTGTGGGGGGTGAAAATGCAATCAGAAAAGGAGGAGGAAGCTGCAGACACCTAAAGTCCCAAAAAGTGCAACATATGTCACTGTTAATGTATAGAGTCTACACAAACACATCTGTTCTGCATTACAGCGCTCTTTTTCTGTAAAAATGTAACTCGCATGTTAATACATGAAAATGTGATAAACAGGAATTGTAGGTTTTCTCAAACAAACTGTGCTCTTGGAATCGGTGTGCACAAAACACTTTGGTGCCAAAGTTTAATGATTTTCTTTCTTTCTTTTAGTCTTTTATCATCTAGAGTTTCAAATTCACATCCTAAAATGACATAAAAATAGGTTTAAAATAGGTATTTTAAGAGATTGTGCTTTGTGTTTCCATTTTGGTTGTGAACTGAATCATGCTTGTTTATGTGTTGTATTTTCTTTCTGTGCATGTTAGTTATTAGTTTGCATGTTGTGTTTGCACCTGGAAAGATTAAAGACATTCTTTTGTTTATTGCTGTTTGTTTCTTCATTGGCTCAGTTTTCTCATTGCACATGCATTGTTCAAATACTGCTTTATTCATAGCCTTTTAACATTCGGATTAGTCACCATGAGTGGCTCACAAAAGTTCATCCTGTGCTTGCTTAAACATGAAATTGTATCACTGCCATGTCTGTTTTTCTCTCCTAAGCCAAATCTGTGCAGGAGAAGCTGGCAGAAGCCATACTGAAGGAGTCCCAGTGCAACTCCGAGCCCGAACTGAGCGACACCAGCACTGAGGAGGAGGAGTCCATCGATAAAGGCCCTGATCAAGACAGCAAGGGTACCTGACTTTCATTTTTTATTCAATGGAATCAGCAAACTACACAAGAGTAAAATACTTACTTTCCTAAAAAAAAAAAAAAAAAATCTATTGTATTTGCAGATGCAGTTGCAGTAAAATCTGTGACATTTACAGAAAAGCAACAGACCCTTGTAGAGGAAACAAAATGTGAGGAAGATGTTGTTCGTGAAGCTGAAGTGGTGCAGGATCATGAAGAGACGTCTGAACCAAGAGGACAAGATGACGAAACTCAACAAGAGCCCCAAGAAGAGAAGGTGGAAATAGAAGATGGAGATGAAAAGGCTGCATCAGAAGAAGACAAAAACACAGACAATGATAAATCAGAGGACACCGAAGATACAGGTGCAGCTCTGCATCCTGTATCTGAAGAGGAAATGGCTGATGATGACAAGAGTTCAGGACCTCAAGAAGATGCAGCAACTAAATCTGCTGACGGCGAGGCTGCAGAGAAAGACGAAGAAAGCGAGGAGAAAACTACAGCGGAGGCTGACACGAAGCCCGGCGAGACGGGGCGAGGGGCAAAAGGCAGCGAGGAGGATGAGTCATCAGTATCGGAGCTGAATAAAAAGACTGATGAGACAGAGACAGCAGCCCCAGATGATGCAGAGGCGGAGGCGATGAGAGCGAGCGAGACAATTGAGATGAAAGCAGAGCCCTCAGAGGAGCGAGAGGCCCTCAACTATGAAGAGGCACCTGTAACCGACACAGAGAAGAGGCAGCAGGAAGACAGCGAAGACGGAGACGCAGAAGTCACAGCAGAGAATTCGAGCAGCTCGTTGGAGGGGAGCAGAGACACCACCATTGAAAAAACAGCAGATATAAGTGAGGACAATGCAAAAGATGAGAGCAGTAAAGATGGTGTTGAAGAAGAGGACGTGTCAGCAGTAGAGGCTAGTAAGGATGACAATCAACAAGAAAGGGATGATCTGGGAGAAGAGCAGACAGACAAATCACCTGTGGAAATAGATGATAAGGTAGAAGAGACATGTGAAGAGGAAGGTAAGGAGGAAGAAAAGCAAACAAATCCAGATGAAATTACAGAAGGTGAAAATAGAGAGGAAAGCGAAAAGGACGATAAAGATGAGACGGAAGAGAATGAGAGTAAGACAGCAGAAAGGATAGAAAACGAGGACAGCATTTCAGAGTTGACTAAAAGTGGCTCGAACACTGAAGGAAAGGCAAATAAAGAACAAGCTGAGCAAACCCACGGTGAAGAAGATGAAGTTGCAAAAGAAGAGAAGGCAGACAAGTCAGAAAAGACAGAGAGAGACGAAGATAGCGAATCTGAAGAAAAGGGAGCCGCAACTGATGAAACTAATGAGGCTGAAAAGATGAACACGGCTGCTGATGGAGAAAAGGATGACGAAGCGGAACAGGAAGAGAAAGCTCAGAATGAGGACGAGGATGAGAACGTTGCGAAGAATGAAGGTGATGAAGAATCTCAAGAGAAAAAGGTTGATGAGACTGCAGAGGGAGAAGAAATATCTGACATAACAGAGGGATCTGAGAAAAGTGCAGATGCAGACTTGGATAAAGATGTGAAAATACCTGATGAAAATACTGTGGAGTCAGAGGATGTGGCTGACAGTGAAGCAGCAGATGTAGCACATGGGACTAAAACGGCTGAAGAGACGCCAAGCGACGTGATGGAGGCTGAAGATGTTGAGAAAGAAACCGAAGGAGGAAGTGACAACAGTGAAAAGGGAGAAGTTGATGTTGAAAATGGAGAGATTTCTACCGTAGCAGCGAACAAAACCTGTGAGGATGAGGGAGAGGCTCAAACCGAGGGCAGAGATGACGTGAAAACAGCAGAGAATACCGAAGACGAGAGAACAACAGAGGAGCCTGCAGCGGGCGAGAGCACAGAGGTAAAAGAAGTGACTGCTGATTCTGAAGATGGGGCCGAAAACCATGAAGACGACGACGTCGATGAGGCTCCTGACACTGATGTGGTACAAAGTGACGCTAAGGAAGGGGATGACAGCGTGGAAAAGCAAAATGAATCTACTAAAAATGACTCCGAGCCGGAGACAGCTGGTAGGGAATTAAAAGAGGAATCTGAATTAGATGACATGGACGGGGAGGAAACAGAACAAGATGAAAAAGGAAACCTATCTGACCCTGATCATGAAAACCGAGAATCAGATTTGATTGAAAAGAGTGACGACATCCAGAGCAATGCCAATGAGGTGATAGTTACTTCATCAGGGGATCGGGCACAATCTTTAACCCCCACAGCTGTGGATTCAGACGATACAGCTCACAAGTTAGACGAGTTCACTGCACCATCTGACGCCGAGACTGACAAACCCCCACACGCTGATGAAAATGCTGCTGCTGCTGCTGAGCTCTCTGCTGCCGATGGAGAAAACGGAGCCGACACGGAGGAGGCGAGCAAGGCCTCGGAGGAAGGAGCGAGTGTGCTGCTCAAACCTCCCGCACAGGCGTCACAGCTCTCGCAAAACAACGATAACACAGAAGAGAGCCCTGCAGTAGGTAAAGAAACTCCAGAGGCCTTAGCGAGAGAAGACAACAGAGATCTGGTCACAAACTGGATAACCACGCATCAAACATCAAGGTATTTTGAGACGTTTGTCGAACCTTTAGAAGACTTGAAGGAATCGACTTCAGACGCCCAAGTATCTGACGCTAATGAAGAAGTGACACAATCTACAGAGCTGCCGAGATCAGAGAGTCCACTTAAGATGGCTGAGATGTCTGGAAATGCAGAACAAGAGCGCACGCCAAAAGATGTCAATGAGTCAAAGGACAAAAGCAAAGAGGAAGCCGTGGTGTCAAACCTTGAGAGCAATCACTCTGAATGTGGTGAACCGTGTGAGAAAGCCACACTGCAAGTGGAGGAGGAGACCGAGGAAGAAATCTTGATAGCAAAAACAGAGAGTGAACAAAATGATAAAGAGTCTGTGAACGGGCAAGACGTGAGGTCAGGGGAGCACAAAGGAAGCAGAGGATCTGTGGACGAAGACAGGGCGCAAGAGGGTTTAATGCAGGACAGCGCTGAGCGAAATGACATTTCCAAAACCGAAGTGGAAAGCATTGCAGATACTCATCATTCAGTAACCAGCGGAAGACCTGAGAGTGTCCCCGAGAACCAAACCGAGGAGAAAACTACAGATACAGGTCCAGAGTTGAACGACAAACAAACAGCAGTTGAAGAGGTGACAGATCTTTTGCCTTCGTCCACAACAGAAGAGCAGCACGAGCATACGACGAGTCCAGAAGGGCTCTCCGAATGGAATGAAGCGAAAGATACCGAAGAAACATGGGGAAAAAGTGATGAACAAAGTCGAGAAGTCACCGAAATAACAGATTTTACGACGTCCAAGTCAGACGACGGAAGCCAGGAGGAGTCCCACCAGGAAGACATCCAACCCAAACGGTCAGACGAGAGCGTCAACGGAGACAGAAGAGACGTGCAGCTGATCCAAGACATCAAACACACTCTGAGTAAAGACCGGCTGAGCACTTTCTCAGTGGATGAAACGCTGTTCGCGCAAAGTTCCTATCCTGTGCTGACCGCTACGAGGACAGAGAGTGGACATTAGAGCTGCACACTTCAAAGTTGCATTAAGGTACAGTGTTGCTTTACTTTACTTACTTTACTTATGTACAAAAGTGAATATTTAAAAAACAGCAATTAGACAACCTGATGGCTACATTAGGAAATAGAAACATTTGTAGTGATCAGGGAATGTATTTTGTTTTATTGGTCAATTTCCCAAAAGTGAATACAAGATGATTTTTGTTTTGACAGAGGCCCTCAAGTGTCCCGTGGTTTCTGTGTTTACATTACAATGGCTTCTTAAATCGTCTTCATCCTTCAATCACCAAAAAGAAGAAGCTGCACGATGAGTTTTCACCGCTGCTTAAAATGTTTACAATAGCCCATCTCTTCCTATTGTTGTTACCAAAGAGGCGTAGTTTGCGTGAGGTATCAAGTGCACCTGCTATCACCTACTGTATTACCTGTAAACAGATACTCTTCCACTCACGCTCACTAGTGATTCAATAATTCATAGTTGTTGGACTCCCAGTTCGTCAGTAAAGCACACTTTACATTTGCACTGATGTTAACAGTAGTTTAGCTTGGATCAGAGAGCTGTAATTGCACTGTGTCTGTGTCTTAATGACAGTTTTAGTGCTTTAACACAAGTATTTATTTAGATGACATCTAGACAATAATGCAGCTGAACAACAGGAATGCTAACCTTAGCTAATGTGGATAATTAATTCATCATTTAGTCGAATAAAACAGTGTGAAATGTTAAATCTAGGCACTGAGTTGTCATTGCTGCTAACACTACCTCTCATTAAAAGAAATATACGTGATATTTATTTGTATTGTCTTTTCACATGAGTTTTATGGCGTGTGGGTTTGTGAGGCTTCATCTTTTCATTTGATATCTATTAGTGACTAAACGCTGGTGTGATTTGGCCACAGTCCTTCCAGAAAAATGCAGAGTTTTTTTGTGATTGTTGCGGGCAAAAATCCTTGATTATGTGGCACGTTTTCTTAAAAATTGCGGGAACTTGCAAAAACTGCGGTTTCATCATGGCTTCATCGCGGGGTTTGCAGCTTTTCGATGATGTTCACGTCGCGTAATAACGTCACTTCATAATGTTCCCATGGCAACAGGGGAAAATGGCTGCTCTTGTGTGAAGTAAACGCAACATTTTTCAACTTTCTGCTAAGATATATGTGAGTTTTTTGCAACGGAAATGGGGATTATGAAATCATGCAAGCCCCGCATATTTTGCGCGGAAATCGGCAATTTATGCGGCGTATTTGAAAGAATGCGGCCCCTGCATAAATATGTGGGCTTTGGCTGATTATGCATTGAATTTTGCGACCACATAATCGTGTTTTTCTGGAGGGACTGGTTAGATGGAAAGTACATTATTACATTACATGTCATTTAGCTGACGCTTTTATCCAAAGTGACTTACAATTGATATATACCTGTATGTCAGAGGCCGCACACCTCTGGAGCAACTAGGGGTTAAGTGTCTTGCTCAGGGACACATTGGTTGATGTAGCGCAGTGGGAATTGAACCCAGCTCTCCCACCTCAAAGGCATGTGCCATATCCACTGCGCCATCACCACCCATCGTAGTGTAGTAGTAGTCTATATCCTTCGCGTTCCACTTCCGGGATTGCTCCGGTGCTGCAGGAAATTCCGCCGGATGCACATCTTTTCCGTTTCCTTCCGCTTTTTTTGTGTTGGAATTTTAAATTCAGTGGATTTATGAGGACTGTGGTTGACTGCTCCTCAGATCTCTGCAGAGTAAATCCAGACAGCTAGCTAGACCATCTGTCCAATCAGAGTTTTCTCTCGTAAGACTATTTTGCAGCGGCTCTGCGCGGAGTTTAGCACCGCCCATGACGATTCTGATTGGTTTAAAGAAATGCCATTAAACCTCCCATCCCCAAATGCTATGTGGAGTAGCCAGACCCTCCTTCAGCGCGCTTTGGAGGAGGGTCTGGCATAGCGAGACTAGATGGAAAGTGACTTTCTGCTTCTTTTTTTTCTTGAATGAAGATGTGTGTACATTGAATTATTTATTATTTATCAAACCATGTACACAAAAAACAATTGTGCTTGTCACACATACAGTATTTACACCCAAAAAAAGCTTTAACTAAAGGTTTTAAAAAAATGTTTCATAGTATTTGTAACAAATAAACATCATACAGTATAACACAAGACTAGAGATATTGGGAACTACTAAGAATGAACAGTATATTCATAAACAACTCATCCAAATATAGTATACTTCAACAAAATAGTTTAGTTTGCAAGTTGGTTAGCAATATCAACTACTTCAACCATCTATTGATACTGTCTGAAAACAGACATGAATGTCTGAAATAATAAGGTAATAATAAAGAGGGGTTCAGTTACTGTCCTCGAAGCTGCCGCTGCTGCTGTAAGAAGAGCAGAATCTCATGGTGCTCATGGGATCAGACACATAGCCTGAAAAAGAGACAAATCAATGACGACTGTGAGTCTCCATTTACAGTCACTTTCATTCGTCATTCATTATTCAATATTCAATATTGACAACAACAGTACGGCTGCTATTAACTTAAAAGACAAGGCTTGTGAAATTCTATATTATTCTTAATGAAAATAAATCCCACGAAAAGACCCAAACTTACCAAGTACATTGTCCTGCTGTCAGAAATACTCACTAGAGCAACAAATGTGTATTCATCCGCCACTGAAAATAGTCCCCAACAAATGCAACACTTACTCCTGTTTGAGTAATGTAAATGTTTGCTAAAAACAGCAGTGCGCAGCTGTTTTAGGAATTACTGAGTCTTTTTTTTTTTTTTAATGAACCTGTGTATTTGTGACTGTATAGTTGGAGCTGATTGCCACAGACAGGGTAGGGAAGTCAAAAAAATATAGAATAGCACCAGCAGAACTTACAGTTTGTTTTGCAAGGTATGAACATTTAGATAAAAAAACACTAAAATGTAATAGAGGCTCAAAGAAACGACCACCTCGGGTAAAAAGCACATTTGAAAATGATACTTAATTTGCTCGCCTACAGAACGTCACACTTTGAGAACCAGAGAACTACCTGAACTTGAATCTGAATTGATCCCAACACCAGTAATGAAGTGTTAAACTGCACCAGCTTTACTTTCAAAAACAATTACTGTCACTATACAGTATCAGTAGGCATGTATTCTGCAACGCACCATTGCGATCGATAGGAGAAAACTGCATGTTCCTTCTGAGTTCCTCCAATGAAAGGCCTCCAGATGCACGACGCCGCTCACTGAAAAATAAAATCAGCCGTTAATAATGAATCCACTCGAAAACAACACTAGTCCAGAAATATATACAGCTTTGTTTACATGGAGAAAGACGGATGAGATGCAGCCAGATAGAAGCTGGAGAAATTCGATATGTAATGTCCGACCAGGCTGCTCTCACTTTCTCTGCGGGAGTTCAGTATACATTGATGACAGGTTTGACGGGGCACAATCTGAACCAAGGTTATGTTGCTTAGCAATTGATAATTGAACATTTTGTACATTATATTCATGATCTGTGAAAGTCAAATTTGAATGAATTTACACTTTTATTTGGGATGTAAACACACAGAAAGGTCTTGTCTAACTTTTGATAGAGCACCAGGAAATTACTGACCACCACCTCCTGTTTCTGGGTTCATAGTGACTGTTACCAGGCTCTGACGCGCACACATACATACACAGAGAGACAAACACTGAGACTCGCATAGCACAGAGACTGAAAGCCGGGCGTCTAATAGAGGCCTTCCTCCTCGGCCAGAATGCCATGCATGTTTTATTGCATTTGCTTTCCTTTGTTTCGTGTTCGGTATCCGAGCAACTGCACTCCTCACTGTTGCAGTAAGTATCTTAACTGGTCTACATGTTACTGGCACAACAATTGTTCAGAAGGAGTCGTTTCTATGAAGCCTGGTCAAATTAGAGCAAGCCCAGACCCGATGTTTGTGGAATTCCTCTTTTAAGCCAAAAACTTTCAATTGAACTTCCGCTGGTGGAAAACTAATTCTGATGTCTTGGTTAAAGCTTTTTAAACTACTTTTTGAGGCCATTTTTAAAGCTCCACCAATGTTAATTATAAAGCTAATTAACCATACGAATCATTTGAATAAATTAGAACATCTGCGTTCCCTCTAAAACGACGACAATAAAAACATCATGATCTATATATTAAGTTTGCTGTGACGTTTATTTGGCTGCAGAGACAACATTAAACATTTTCAATGGATCAAAGCTCAGCTCAAAAAAACTAAAGGTTGCTACGCACAATGAAGATGATCAACTATGAAGACACACCAGCAGGGTTTTCAAAGCTTCATGCAAACAACTTCAGCTGATTACAGTAAAACCTGACCCAGACTCGGCTACGACTAATAAATAGTTGGGCTATTGGGTGAGTGTGAATGTGGCCATAGTGCAGTACATTTTTCCTCCCCCTCTTCATCCTCACCTGTCTGTGAAGGTGCTGGAGTTCTCTTACCTCTGAGTCCAGAAGGCGTAGGCGCGAGTGTTGAGAGCGTACTCCAGCTCGAAACGTGAGCGTAGGGCGGCCACGTGGCTCCGACTGGGTCCTCCTCGCCCGAGCAGACAGTCAGAGGAGGAGGATGGCGACAGGGAGCCACTGCTGTTACTGGAGGCTGGAGACATCAGCTGTCACGCAAAAACAACAACCTATATGCCATGCACTGCAGTGTTAAACAGGATGAAGGAAATATGTGAGATATGATATACCTCGATGTTGCACAAGCATTCCTCCAGGTTGGAAACCACTTCAGAGAACTCGGGCCTGTCCTGAAATTAGAAAAAGCTAACACTATATAATTTATTTCTGCTTCAATGCTGAACTATCAAACGCATCCCGTGTATCCCACAACAACAGACGTGTATTCTCTCAAACACTGTCCTGTATGTTGTGCTCATTTCGGTCCACCCACACATGAAGCAAAGGTGAACTCTGCTTCAAAAGCAGTCCTTAGATCTCTTGCGTCACTGTAAAAGAACAAACACTGCCTCCCCAGAGCTGTTCAATTATACATCACATCCTCAGATAGAGGCCAGGGTCTGTCTGTGCATGCTGCTTTAATACACAAGACCAAAGAAGCACAAGAATACTAGGACAACACAGTAAAGATGAAAACACATGACAAACTTCTAAAGATCATTTAACTTATTAAGGTCATTTTGGTTTTAGTAAAAACTTTGAAAGCTTGATGAAAAAACACTGCAATCTAATGGTTTAGAACAGAGCTATTCAACAGGGGGTCCGTGACCCCTAGGGGGTCCTCAGAGTTAGTACCGCCAAATTATGTTTACAAAATTCAAAACTTTTTTTTCCAAAAATGAATATATGTCTGAAAATATACATTACCATGAAAATAACATTTTGAAAGCAAATAAATTGGCCTATTTGTGAAAAAAAGATGTATTTACACATTGAAAATAAGCTTACTATGCCTACTATGGTAGCCATACATTCATTTTCATCCATGCAGCTCAGTTTAATGCAACTTAATTTTATACAGTATATGTAGCAGGGGGTCCCTACTTCGTCTCTCTTTTAGCTAAGGGGTCCTTGGCCTAAAAAACGTTGAAGAACCCTGGTCTAGAAATCATTATGTTCATGTATGTGGTGATTTTTATAAGCCTATTACTTTAAGAACATTTTGAAATGTCCGATTATGTTGGTGTCACACATCTAAGAGCAGTGTTGTAAAAGCTGTTTCTCTCAGGCTTTAACAAATACATGTTACTGTAAACACATGTAACTTTGTGACGTCTTATTACGATCACAGCCGTACCACAGAGGGAGGAATGTACCAACATGCTCAGCCGTGTTCTAATGTGTCTTAAAGGAGAATTCCTGCCAATTTTTATGTTAATCTTGATCGCTATAGCTACGCGAGTACTTTCGATAGAAAAAAACCCGACCCGAATCAGTGCAGGTAACACGGAGAAGCTGCAGCTACGTACTACAAGCGTCCCCTGAGCTAAAACGGCAGGGGTCGGGGCAAGTTTTAGAGTGCCTTTGTGCCTCTTAACAGACACAAAATGCAATTAATATGTCTGTGCCACATGAACAGGGCCCTTACGTGTCAACAAGATGCGTTTTCAACTCAGACATTGTTTAAATTCACCTACCCTGGTCCTTGTATCGATCCCTGCTAGCTGATACTCTAGGCACTCTAAAACTTGCCCCGACCCCTGCCGTTTTAGCTCAGGGGACGCTTGTAGTACGTAGCTGCAGCTTCTCCGTGTTACCTGCACTGATTCGGGTAGGGGGGGGTTTTCTATCGAAAGTACTCGCGTAGCTATAGCGATCAAGATTAACGTAAAAATTGGCCGGAATTCTCCTTTAATGAGGCCAAGTACAAACACATGACTGGCTAATACAGTAATGAGCATCACAGCACTAAGGACGATCATCCAGGCCATGTGTGCTAGCCGTGCAATAATGTAGCGTCTGGGGACACTGGACGTGTTTGCAGGAGCAGCCGCCTCAGCATCAGTTGCCTCTCTGAGCTTCAGTATGTCTAAATAGCTAATGGCATGAAAGGATGCTATTGGTAAGGTTGTTTTACAGATTGAAACTGCCAAGCAATCCCTGGTTGAGTATATGCTGGACAGTACAGCACATATTTGTGTGCCATTGTATAAAATGTAATGTATATGTATTGAGAATTGGAGTGAATGTTGTGAATCTATTACATTCCATTCTGTAAAAACTCTGAACACAGCCTCTCTCATCTGTTTTAATTGGTATCATAGATTTGTATCCTTAACTGTTTTCTTTCTTGAAGATTTATCTGCGTGACGGTACCTTGAACCATTCCTCCTTTCCTCTGGAGACTCTTTCTTATCTTCCTACTCTCACTTCATCTAAGTGAATGGAGCGATTGTTAGAAAATGTGTGCTGTATATTTGTGTGTGTCTCACTAAACCTTTTATAACATTGTGAACTGAACCCTGCTTCGTGTCACTTTGTTCTTCGCTTTCAGATACAACTCACACAGGTCAAGCCAGTAGATGATAGGATACAAAACAATCGTGATCGGATGGTTTCTTAACAGTGACTATTTCTGACAATCAGAGCTTAAATGAAATTGAAGAAGGAGGGAAATTGTGTCATTTACCTCTGGGCAGGCGTTCCAGCCTCTCATCAGAAGAGCAGAGATGGGTTTGGGGATGGAGTAGCCAACAGGAGGCCGGATGTGATGGTAGGCCATGTCTGCTGCTGCAGCAGCTGTGGACAGAAGTACATCTTCAATTTAGTTTAATCAGCCTACTGTGCTTGCGCCCTATTTTGTTGTTGTTGTAGTAGTTTGTATATATATTTGTCATTGTAAAATTTTAAATCTACTAAAAACATTTTAGCCATGCTAGCTCTCTGGACAGAAATGTCAATCTGTCTCCACCATCTCATCTCAACAACAACTATAACATTAATTGCCAGAGATTTTATAGAGACGTACGTGGTGGACAGACTTTGATGATCCCCCGCCTTTTCCTTGCAAGTGCCACCATGAGGTTGACATTTGTGGTTTTGAGTGCTATTGGGTGGATTCTCTGAAACTGAAATTGAGGCTAATGCAATTTAAACATCAGGTGCTCATTTTATTATTTACACCTGTGCTTTTCTTGCTGTGAAATGTCAAAATAGCTGAGGTGAAAATGGTGTATAATGTCAGAGGTCTCTTGTGGGGTCTCCCCTCAGTTTGAACTCTAATCTGCACACACACACTTTAACCATTTACGATGCCGTGACTGATAAAAAATACCAGGTTTCAAGTGAGCAAAGGGAATTTCTCCAGTAAGCAGCTCCCACAGACAGAGGGCGTAGCTGAACATGTCTGCCTTCACAGAGTAGCGAGTACACTGGGTAAACACCTCAGGAGCCATCCAACGCAGGTTCTGTGCAAACACACACATATGCACATACACACATGGTAATTACAGTTAAAAAATCTTAACACACACACAAATGAAGTCCAATTACTGACATCAACACTGTGTCCCGGCAAGGGCAAGTAGTATCTCACAACAGGCAGTTCCTAGGAGATGTAACACACTTAACAACAAACTGCAGGCCAAGCACTCTTTGTAGTGATGAGTCAGCACATTGAGACAAAATCTGCATGAAGACAGTTTTTTTTAAGCTGGTGGGTAATTGATGGCATGTGCCAGCAGAAGCTCTGGCTTGAACTCCCGCAAAATAACAGTATAATGCAAAGTGCCTTCTTCTTCCATGCATGCTGCATATGGTGTGAGAGTATTTTGGCCAAAGAGGGAGGAAAAACTCATTCCAAAAGGTTTTGTATTTGTGCGTCATGAAATAAATCAAAAAGAGTAAACAGCACTGACCCCCGGCTGCTTGGTCATGTTATCCTCGGCCACAGATTGTAGAAATCTAGATTCTGCAGAGGAAGAGGAGAACATGCAATTAAACAAACAATGTACATCCACTGATATTGTTTTTTTTTTTTTTTTTGGGGGGGGGCATTTCTGCCTTTATTGGATAGGAAAGCTGAGATATGAAAGGGGAGAGAGAGACATGCAGGAAAACTGTCACGGGTCGGATTCGAGTCCTGGACCTTCTGTGTTGAGGAATAAACCTAACCGGCCATATCCACTGATATTTGAAGTTATTTGGCTGATCTTTGATCTAACCGCACTCACACTGAGCTTAGATCAAAGATCAGCTAATCTAATTAAATCTTTGATAGCCAGAAACAGATAGAAGTGAAACCAACAGTAACATGGCTGCCAGACTAAAGCAATCCCTTGAGTGTAGGAATGTTGAACTAGTTGATGCGGTTTACTTTTGAACAATGGTAAATCCCAAAAGCACAACAAAAGTAAAAGTAAAGAAAACTCCTGAAGCAAGGAAACTAACTCAGTTATGTCAGTTATATGTAACCAGGTTAAAAAATACTACACATTGTCATAATTATGATGTTAATCTAAAAGGTATTTGATCGCATATGTGATTTAGTTAAAAACTAACCAATAAATATGGTTAAAAGTCAATTCATGAAAGGGTTAAAAAGTACAGTGTAATAAATATGTTTATAAGACATATGTATTGTTATATATATTGTTTTATTTTGAAGAGTTTTGAAGGTTTGTTTATTAGAGTAACTTAATTAGCGGATGATACAGCTCTCTTTTTGAGTGACAAACATCAGATTGAATATGCTATATCCCTAATTGACCAATTTTCAGCTGCCTCGGGTTTAACACTTAACAATCTAAATGTGAAATTGTATGTCTGTATCAGACTGAAGAGGAAAAAATGTTTAATATACCTGTTAAGAAATGTGTAAAATATTTTGGTATTCATATCTGCAAGGACCACATGGATCGTCAACAACTTAATTTTTCGTCTAAATTGAAGAAGACTAAAACAATACTGAATTTATGGCTGCAAAGAGACATTTCTATTTTAGGAAGGATTCTTTTGACTAAAGCAGAAGGGATTTCAATATTTGTCTACCCTGCCCTCTCTCTCTCTCAATGTCCATGATTCAACATGTAAAGACATAAATACCATATTTAATTTTGTATGGTAAAACAGACACCATCATTTAAAGAAAGCAGTGCTCTCTGGTTCTAAGGATGAAGGTGGATTTGAACTTCTGGACTTTTGGGACTTGAATTACACCTTCAAGGTGAAATGGTTGAAGGAATGTTTGAGAGCACCAGAGTCTTTATGGTACTTTATCTCCAATATCATTTTTAATCGTGTAGGAGGTCTTAATTAATATTGAAAATGTAACTACAATATTACAAGTTTGCAGCTAAAACTATCCCAATTTTATCAACAAGCTCTTTTGGCCTGGACACTGTGTCATTCTCCACACATGTCTATCTTATGGAATAATGAATGCATCACTAAAGGGAACAAGTCACTCTATTTGCAGAAATGAATCGATAGAGATATTATCTTCTTAAAAGACTTTTTTAACTGTAATAGCCAGTTACTTAACTATGACTCCTTTCTCAGAGAGAAGGCATTCCCGATAACGTTCAAAGAATATAACTCAGTTTTCAAATCTAAACCTAATGGCATATTATAATTAATGAAAAGGTATAAAAAAAACTAAATGAAGTTCCTGGTCTTAATATTACTCTTTATATAAATGGTATTGATATTATGAGCAGCAAATGTACTAATAAGCACATTAGAAAATGCTTTCTAAATTTAAAGAAAATAACTTTTTCTGGAATTCTCATTTTACTGATGTTAACTGGCATAGGGCGTGGCTTGTTCCTTTTAGATATTGTATCACGAACAAAGTTAGGGAATTACATTTGAAAATATTGCATAATATATATCCTACAAACCTTGTTTGTCTCGAAATTCATGCCTGTTGATAACTATTGTAGTTTTTGTAAGACAGAATGAGCAAGCAACAAGAATGGTTAACCCATCTTTTCTATGGTTGTTCATTCTGTATTGAATTCTGGAAAAGCTTTGAAAATGATATGGTATCTGAAACAAAACATACAATCACACTTGAAGGGAAACATATTATTACCCATTTTGAATGTAAAGATAGAAATGTATGTAATATTGTAAATCTCTTTATTTTATTAGGTAAGTTCCATATCCACAAGGCAACATTTTCCAGATCAACACCATGTTTTAGATTATTCCAGGTAGAATTTGACATGTACTTTGAGTCTCTTAAGATGGTATCCAATAAGAAAGCTATTTTAATATCTGATGTCTACTCAAGGTTGTTTGATTAAGAGCTCCTGCTGTCTATATCATTAATGAAGTTGTGAAAGTCTGTCACTTTTGTAACTTTTTAACATTGTTTTTATTTCTGTTGAGTTTATTACTTTCATACTTACTTTCATATTATATTATTTGCATTTATTTATGTATAGTTTTATTTGATTACGAACTGTGTTGACTGAATATTTGTAAATTGTATTCTGAAAAAAAAAAAAAAGAGTAATACTGGTCATCCATTGGTTAAGGTGGGTGGGATCACAGGTAAACAGGAAGTAAAAAAGTGTGAGAACGTGTGTTAAGAGTGATGCATAATGTCTGTGGAGTGATGGCTTGACTGACAAAGTCGGAACACGAGCAATGTAAAAGTTTGTATAAAAAGTATGTAGTTGTTGTCTTCGACTATTCGTCAGTCCTCGCCCAGACATTCAGTCTACAATATCTTCTGCGAGCAGCTAGATATATTTCTACTCAAAGTTTATCGGGCAGATACGTGTGTTGCTAGCTCATTAACCACTGAGTGTATGTTGTTAGCATTCTTTGCATTAGCAAAGTGAATGGACTTTTAGCCACCATAGTCTAACCCAGCTAACGCTATTGGCTCCAGCTGCAAAGTTGACGGTTAGAGACTTTGAAAAAGAGAGATCACACCAGCTTCGGACACCTGCGTTATCCCATTCGTCACCGGAGACCGAGAGATGGGTAAAAAGCTTCAGACCTGCTTTCCATCCCATTCTTCACCAGAGCGTGGTACACGTGCAGACTGGATTCTGAACTTTTAACCAAGGTACCACGCTTCATGTTCATGCTCTTTTCTGAGTGAAGTGGAGGAAAAGACAGCTGACTTTTCTGCTCTCAAGCGTCGCATCAGGCCTGCAACGAGGTTTATTTTAATATATACTGTGTGTGTGTGTGTGTGTGTGTGTGTGTGTGCGCGCGCGCGCTTGAAATGTGGGCCCACTGAGTTTAGTGTGAACTTGAACTTAAGGTAACTTGATTTAGGGTGTGTGTTTACAGTTAAGGGGAATAATTAGTGTGGTTATACAGTAATTGTGTTTCCAATTGAAGGGAATTATTGTTGTTTTGCTGTGACTCAATTTATTGAAGGGAAAGAAAAAAAGAGTTTTGAAGGAGACTCATTTTATTTCATTTTATATATTTTGCCATTTTCAAAAGTAAATATTGGATGTTAACTGTCTCTAAAACTCGTTACAGTGTGATGTTTGGTTATTTTCTTTACTAGATGTTTTCGAGCTGAGGTGCTAAAGGTTAGTATATTTGTTAAAGTGCCCATATTATGCTCATTTTCAGGTTCATAATTATATTTTAAGGTTGTACCAGAATAGGTTTACATGGTTTAATTTTCAAAAAACACCATATTTTTGTTGTACTGCACAGCTCTCTCTCTCACTGCTGCAGATCCTCTTTTCAGCTGGTCTCTGTTTTAGCTACAGAGTGAGACTTCTTTTCTTCTTCTTCTGTACTATCTTTGATTGCACTCGCACATGCTCAGTAGCTCAGATGTAGATCATGTCAGCTAGCTAGCTCCATAGACAGTAAAAGAAAGGCTGTTTCTCCAACTTCGGTCAGTTACAAGGCAGAATTAGCTGGGAGACTTCTAAATAAGGGTGCACATGTAAGTAGTTCTTTTGTAGATTATGGTGAACTTGTGTGTGTTGTAGCAGTGCTTTGCTATTGAGAACGAGGTAGCATGCTAGCGTTAGCTACGAGCTAACGGTTGCGGTTAACCAGCTCGTTTCTGATTTTGAACAGCTCACCCAGAGACTGAAGGCAGGACACATTCAGAAACCGTATCTCACTCAAAACAGCATGGATGGATTTTTTTCAAAGTTTGTATGCGTGTGGAAGCACCAGAGACACAAAAGAACACCCCAAATCCCAGAAAAAGTGTTTTTTTCATAATATGGGCACTTTAAATAAGTGATACATATATATAATTGCCATATGCTAATTCCTTAAAAGCCATTACAGTGCATTTATTTCAGTGGGTTAAGTAAACTAAGCCTTATAATAGTTGTTACAGATAATTTAAGGTGGCTAAAGGAACTTTATTGTAAATTACATAACTGATTTAACAAACTAAGGGCCCTCCCCTGAATAAACTGGGGATAGGTGGGCTACATAAACAATAATATCTATTACTCTAGAACACTAGCCACCGTAAGCTAATGGTTATTAGGGGTGGGACACACCAGAGGCCTCACGATATGAAATAATCACGATACTTATGTAACGATCCGATGTTATTGCAATTTTAAACATATTGCAATATTCTGCGATATATTTTTTTTTTTCCCAATTTCAAATTATGTCCCCAAAATGAAACTTTGTCAACATCTCGTTTTTGTTCATCTCACTTCAATGTTATTGCTGCAAAATGGGATTGTCAAGCAGACAAACTGGCCAACACATATATAATAATAGATAGATACTTGGCGTTTGTGTATCGATACAGTATTGCCACGGAAAATGTATGATTTTTTTTCCCCCACCCGTACTTGTCATGCCAGACCGAGTAAGGCTGTAGCAGCAAAACTCCTGAGTGGATTATGGTGAGTTTTATTGCTAAATATATACATATTCTTTCTCTTACAAATGTTAAGTTATTTATTCTTTCAAAAAAAGCTTTAATTTTTTCGTACACTGCAAAATGTCTCTTACCTCCAAAATCAGCTACCACCGCGTGTCCGTCCTCGTACAGCAGAATATTGTGGCTGGAAGGATCACGTGTATTATTAGTAATGACATCAGATATTTCAGCCTGCCAATACCATCGCACCACACATGCTGCTGCTGTGGCACCCACCTGTTGAGGTCCCGGTGGATGATAGGCTGGGTGAGGTTGTGCAGGTACTCCATGCCCTTGGCCACGTCGATGGCAATGATGAGCTTGGACTGCAGGTCGATGAGCCTGTCCATCGACACATCATTAAAGCAGCAGCCACTTAGTGGCAGATCAATAGTCCCTGCCAATCACACATAGCACTTTACCCAGATCAATAGGACGGTCTATAAAGACAGGACCTGGCCACACAGTTAGCGGAACACTTCATCTGGATCAATGATGATCCCGGCCGAGGGGGCGCTTCCAAGGAGGTTAATGAGACCTGAAACAGTTGGCGGTGCTGTGCAAACATGCCCTCGTAAGACACTGAGTAACTCCTTATGGTAGTTTGAGCTCTTTTAGGTCTCAACATCATGATTTAGTCGCTGTCAAAGTGTGTGAAGAATAAAACAGACCTGATGTTGTCACATGAACTTTAAGAACTTTAATTGCAATATTACAATGAATAATAACTTATAACACGACTCTTAATTTTGACCAATCACCGCAAATATTCCCGCAAATTTGACCAATAACCGGAGTTTCCTGCGACTTCGACCAATCCCAGGAGTCCAACGTGCCAGACTTTGTGTCAGTATTTGATGCTGAGAGCCACTGACCAAGCGTGAGTGAGAACGGGTTGACGTAACACATCGCCAAATTCACATCCTTGTTTCTGATATGAAGACGAGACGTGTGTGACTCGAACATCTCACATTTACCAATACAACGTACAGCGAAAGACATTTCAGACCGTCCTTCCAACCTTATATACATTTTAACGTCAATGTACGCTGTAACGTTTTTTCACTCTAAAGTCACTGAAAGCTGCTGCTGTTTCAATCCTGTCGGCTCTCTGCAGTGGGCGGGGCCGCTCAGTTCAACCCGCGAGTGACGCGCGTGCACGCACGCGCACGCACACTCACACACACACACACACACACACACGGTGGATGTAGGAAAAACCAGAGATGAGATGTATAGGATCACCTAAGTTGTGGACAGCTATGCTCGTTATTGTAAGTGCAATGATAAGTTAAAGTCCAAATCATATCAAACCGTATGAATGTGTGTCCCAGGCCAGGATAGGAAATTAACTAACAATGTAAAGATCAACAAGCCACTGTGTTCAAATTTGATTAATTCATAAATTATTATTTTTTGTCTTAAATCCACCAGCCATTTTCATATTATACCAACATTTACAGCATCCTGAGCCTTTTTGGTAAAGTTACTAGGAAATCTCAGCCCAGAGTAGTTTTATGATATACATATATGATTAATGGGACTGAATATTAATTACAACACTAAACTAGAAAATGTTTTTTTAAATGTCCATCACAATTTTCCAGAGCCCAGGTTGCTTGTTTTTTCTCATCAACAGTCTAAAATCAAGATTTTAATGATGTATGATGATGATGATGAAAAAAAAGTAGCTCATACTCACATTTGAGAAGCTGGAAACAGATATGTGA
This sequence comes from Sander vitreus, assembly GCF_031162955.1. Lineage (NCBI taxonomy): Eukaryota > Metazoa > Chordata > Actinopteri > Perciformes > Percidae > Sander > Sander vitreus. The sequence goes on from NC_135863.1 coordinate 19,767,043, forward strand.
TAATTATGCTTGATAAATGATTAATGGATTATCAAAAATGTTTAGTTTTCTGTCCATTGACAAATCGAATAATCGCCAACTATTTTAGCACTCGTTACAGCAACTCATTACAAGACTGTTGTGTTGGATTGTATGACAATGTAAAATGGTTTATGTGTTTCTGATGCTATCCTGCCATGACTCTAATCATACAAAGTATTAAATATGGCTGCTCTTTCTGTGGTTTTAAGTATGTAAAATAGTTAGCAGTGGAGACATCAGAGGGAAGTCCTTAAGTTTAGCAGATTGTGTGTGTCATTGACATTAGCAAATAGGGACAATGTTGTTGATTGTCATATTCTTTAGCCAATCAAATTTGGAGTTTGCCATGTTGGGCGTATTCTTTGACAGGCCAGAGCCTTCTAGCTGGCCCAGCCACCTGCGTCGCCATTTTTCAGACAAGTTAGTACACGGTGGCCGAGCAGCAAAACTAGTATAACCGTAGCAGTAACGTTAGTTCAAGTTCGTTTCGAGTTTTAGATGTAAAGTTAATGAAAGAAAAGAGGATGTACTTTTTCTTCAAATGATGAGCAGCTTTTGGTAAGTTTAATGGATGTTTCTGCATTTTAGTAAAATTATTTTACTGGCTATTACTGCTTGCTTTAGATCGTTGCTGCTGGTGTTGAAGGTTTGAGCAGTGGCAGTGGCTGCTGTGCATTTGTGTGTGTGTGTGGTGGCATGTGTGTTGAGCCCCAGCAGCTTGGCTGGAATTTGTGGGGAAGCCCATTGATCGCTGATTGTGTTATTTGTGTTTTTGATTGAATGTGGTCGTCGTCTGAGTAAATGTGACCGGTTGGGTTTGTTTTAGTTTTTTTGGTAATTACATTAATTTGGACTATATGTGATGCACACCCTGTCATACTGCATAAAAGTGATGGCTTCAGTCACCGTGTATTCATGTCTCTGCAATAGTGTATTGAAACTCTCTATGTGTTGAGCCTTGTGTTAAATCACTTTATTCCACACGATAATGTCCTAGTGCCATGGTGAGGTTATTCAAAGGTGCTTTAATTGCTGTAGGATAGTACTGAAGGCCCAGGTGTAAAATACACGGCCCGCCACTGGTCAATGGGCACCTATTACAGACAGTGTAATGTAGTATAGTGTAAGCTCCGGTGTGTAGCGCACACTTCCTCACCTCTTCTGCTCGTGCAGCAGAGAGAACAAAGAGCCTCCAGAGACGTACTGGGTTACGATGGCAAACTGGCAGGGGTCGTCCAGACAAGCTCCCATAAACTGGATGATACAGGGGTGGTTAAGGCGACAGAGGATGGAGACCTCTCTGCAGAACATGTCCACGTCTGACTTAGAGCAGTACGTGTTGGCTCGATAGCTGCAAACAAAAGTTGACATTGAAGAACTCATCAGTTGTCCCCTTACCTCAAGATGGGATGCAAAATATAAACAAATGTGGGAGGTATTTTAAGTGAAGTACCGTTTGATGGCAACAACTTTGTTTCTGCATTTGCCTCTGTAGACTCTTCCAAAGGAGCCTGAGTGTGAAACAGATTTGATGCTCAGTAATATTATATTATTATTTATCTGAACCTTGAAAACGGAAAACGGGTGTATGAACAGAGTTACCTGATCCAATAAGTTCATTAAACTCCAGCTCAGACAGCTGAAGATGGAAATGAGATGGGAGGCTGGCCCTGAGCAGGAGAACTTCTGCCTTCTCTGAAAATGGAGCACACCATTTTTTGGAAACTTCCTTTCATCAATGGAGAGATTTACAGCAGTTCAATGCATCATCAGTTCAGTGCCCTCTCCAGGTTAATCTGTGCTAGGCACATTGGATAATCACTTTATTTTCATATAAAGTAGTATTCTAAAAGCATGGCTAATACGGATATTAAATAATAATGGTCAGGGTATAATGAATAAAACTGGGGTATAAATATGAACACTATGGATTTTAATGCAATTAGTAGTTGCATCATTTTTAATTTCAAGGAGCTACAGATATTATTTTATTTTACAAAGATAAGTTGAGAAAACAAATGGTTTATTGTTATGGAGTCATCATATTCTTCAGTTTTTCAACTACAGCTATGTGAAAATACTGTAATTTGCTCCACAGATGCTTCTCCTTCAATGCCTAAAAGAAGGCGTGTTAGTTTCAGCCATTTATACAGTGCCCTCCTTAGGCCAATTGGCATTATCATTTTTTCATGTTTAACCCTTGATGTTTAAAGGCTTTAAACATGATTTTCATCCAATTCAGATCACTAGTTTTAAGATATTAAGTATGAGTATCACAGGGACAACGACAGATCTGTAGTTTCAGTGATAAGGACATCAGCCAGGTTATCAGCTAAGCCCCTTATCTTAGCCCCTTAGCAACAGACAGTGTGTGCTGTCATATCAGCTGTCAGTGATGTGAAGTGTGGGTAAATTGACTGTGCTTCACTCCACCTCACTACCTTTAGTCATGCTTTTGATCTTTCCCAGAGGAGACGGGACAGAAACATAGGACCCATCTGGAAGAGAGACAACAAGTTCAAACAGAGTAATGGGAGGGCTCGTGTGATTTCTCGAGATGTGTGACTCACCCCCTCCCGGCTGGGAGTACTCATTGCAGGGGGAGTCATCTGGACGTGTGTAGTGTTTCAGTAAGGTGACAATGGCATCATGACCTGAGGAAGAAAAACCCAAGGACATGAGTTTTTCATTCGATCTTTCCTGACAGCTCATCGTAAACAGACAGACCTTTTTCATAAGCCCACATCAGGCAGGTCTGCTCATCTTTTTCCCCACTGGACCTGCTGGGGTCGCAGGCAACCAGGTTCATGTCTGCCCCGCTGTCCAGCAAGAACTGCACCAGACGGATGTGGCCGTGAAAACAGGCACTGTGTAGAGCTAAATAGAGTAGTCGGGGACATTTATTACACATTTATAAGTACAAACACAGCTGGCCCTGCACATTATAGGAGTTTTGAAGGAGAGTCACCTGTGTGTCCATCTCTGCCCTGATTGTTGATGCTCATAGCATTCTGGCTCAACAAGAACTTGACCATCTCCAGGTCTTTACCATAGGTGCATGCACTGTGACACAAGACATTATCACGTCAGAGCAACATGAATCACAGGTTAAAGAATACATTCCATTGTGCCAAACGGCATGCATTGTTGTGTCTATGTAAAGTATGTGTATCAGCGTTTCTGTTTATCAGACTATAAATAAATGCAGCACGTGAGACAATACCTGTGAAGTGCTGTCTCGCTGAATATGTTCTCCTTTGACAGACTGTCTGTGCCAGAAAGCTGTATGATCTCCTTCACTACCTCACATTTTCCATTATAGCAGGCCCTGATGATACATTCAATACAGCATTTCATTTCCACGTCATGTCCTCTACCAAAAAAACTTAAAGAAGGATACTGCAAAACACTTACAAGTGTAATGGTGTGTCCCCATAGATGTTGACAGAGTGAGGCTGCACGTCAAAGTTGCCCTGGAGGAGGAAGCGCACAATCTCATGGTGACCAAAGCGGGCGCAGAAGTGGAGAGGAACGTGGTCTTCATTGTCCTGGGCATTTACTGGAGTAACAGAAAGGTTACCTTCCCACACGGACTCAAGTGAATGTTAACTAGATGTAGGGAAGCACTCTCGGACACTCAAGCCCTCACCGTTGGCTTTGCTCCCTTCTCCCATCAGCAGCTTGATGATGCAGAGGACACCCTTGGCTGCAGCCAGGTGCAGCGGCCGGTCCCCAACCTCACCACTCGCATTCACATCTGCCCCAAACTTTAGCAGCAGCTTTGCCACCTGAAAGGCAGAGAGAGAAAGAGAGATGAGAGAAAACATGTAAATTCAGATAAGAAGTGTAATAATAATTAAAAAAAAAAAAAAAATTGTAATGCAGAGGTGCTAAAATAAAAGCATTTTACCTGCTCATAGCTCTTATAACAAGCAATATGCAGAGGGGTGAAAAGCACAGCATCCTGAACATTCACATAGGCTCCATGCTGCAGGAGTATATCTGCTGCCTGGTGGGGGAATGGCACATTATCAATTTATAGAAGCAATGAAAAAGTCCAGAGCTGTTGATAGTTTTCCTCACGGTAATAGAAGTAAAAAAAAGCCCAGCTCTCACTTCATGGTGGCCGGCCAACGTGGCGACATGCAGGGCAGTGAGGGCCCCGTAGCCCACCTGCTGCATGTCCGACCCTCCGTGGAGAAGCGCAGTCAACAGCTCAGCATTATCCTGTGGTGCGGGGGATTCACAAGCCAGGATTAAAAAGTCATTCAAATCAGTGATCAATGATGATAATGCAATGATGTTTATTACCCTGAAATGGGCCACTATGCATAATGACTTTTACTTTTAAGTATATTTTGATGCTAATGTTTATGTACTTAAGTAAACTTTTGATTGCAGGACTTTTACTTGTAACAGGGTATGTATAGCCTTTGGTATTGCTACTTTTACTTAAGTAAAAGAGCTGAGTACTTCTCCCACCACTGGTACTTGCACTCCACCATGTGGTAGGAAGGCTGGTCACCACATAACAATACAAGCAAGACAAAGACATAGATTGCACATAGAAACTTCGGGACTTTATTGCCCTTTACATTAATTCTCTTCACCTGATAAGCAGCCAGGTGGAGCGCAGTGAATCCATTCCTTGACAGTCTGGAAGGACGCAGGCCTTTGAGCATTAGGGTGCGGATATGTGTCTTGTTCCCTGGTCACAAATGCATAGTTTTTATGTGCTGATAAAATATTTCTGTCAACAAAACTTCATGTTCATTGTGAATGACACCAACGTTTGTGTTTCTTTCTTCACTTTAACTGTTTATATTCCATTTTTATGTACAATTTATTTCAAATCTACCGTTTCCTGTTATGTGACCGACAGCAGAGAGGTCATCTTCAGACAATAATGTCATATCAGTAATCCTCCGTTCCACTGCCACATTTTGTGGAGGAGTTATTAATAGACTGTAGTAGTCATGCATACCTCCACATACGCAGCAGAGATGCAGCAGCGACAGCCCCTTCTCTGTTCGGTAGCTCAAGTTCACTTTCTGAAAAGCTTCATCAGAGCTGAGGGACAGAAAACCAGCATCTCCTGTTTGTGAGAAGTGACGCTCGACTGACAAAAGTGAGCCGACAGAAGAGAATGCAGGCACACAAAGCACTGCTCGATCAATTAAATGCAGTTTACACAATGGCTGAATTCCAGTTTTAAAAACAGAACATGTATTTGTCACCTGAAAGCAAGTTTGAGATTCACGATCTCGCTGTCCTTCAGCTGGAGATCATCTTCCAACTTCTCAACAATCAAGGAGTACGACTCGCCCACCTTCTTCTTCCACTCGTCTTCACAGCAACACCATCATAAACAAAACAGTATAATAATAGAAATCCCATTGCTTATTATTGGCTATATGCAGGAATACTCATATTTTAATATAGAGTCCAAATAACTATTTGAGCTCTACTATATTGTCAGTCACAGTTTTAAAAAGGCTTGTTTGTGATAGAGAGTGATGGCAGCCAACAGTAACTCCTACCCCTCCACGATTTTCTTCTTTAATTCAATCCTCGTTCTCAGTCCTTGTGGATACATGTGTAATTAATAATATTCCCATGCAATCACAAACACACCAAGCCATTACCTGTGCATGTCTGAGACGGTCTTGATTTGTAATTTCCCATCGATAGATTGCCAATCTTTCTTCTCTTGTACTATTGTGCTGTATACTTTGGTAAAGCAGTAATACAATCTCTCACTCTGCCACAATCGCCCTAGTCCAGATAAAGGGGGATCATGGCTGTGGGCTAAAAATAAACACCTTTCAGTGGAATGCCGAACAACTATGACAACTGATCTCCGTGTGTGTGTGTGTGTGTGGTATGGATTTCTATATACATGTATTTTATATATATATATATATATATATTTCAGTATATTCCTGTCATTTTTCACAGCAGACGTGTCCTTTCTGTGTAATGGGCACATCTTGTGCAGAACAGTGCTGTGAATAAGGTAATGAGTAAAATGAAACTTGTAACAACAAAAATGCAAGGATGAACTTTATGACATGTACCACAATAAATCAGATGACCAAAACCATATCAGATCTTTATACTGCTCACAAAAGCTTATAGTCCTTCAGTTGTTAGGTTTTCTCTGTGTGATGTCTTCATATAGTCCCTTCCTGAACTTCAACATCTCCTCCAGGTTTTTACACTGTAAGGCCTCTTGCATAGACATCAGCTTTGTGTCTTTGGGTAAAGTGAACGTAGAGCCACTCAGGGTGGCCTGCAGCATCTCCAGAGACAGAGAGAATGAGCTTTTTTGATCAGAGGAAACAGGAAACAAACAAGCGTTCCATAAACTACAGCTGGATGCATCACCGGAGAACCTCAGGACTTCATTTTGTAGCCCCCAGTGGGACAGACACGCTGCCAGGCTGAAACCAAAAAGCTTCAGCTCTTCCATGTACGCAGGGGCCTCCATGCTGCACTTCAAGTTGTCACTAATCCCAAAGACGACAGTTACAAACCTGGTTTGGTGCTTGTAATTCACACACAGAGAATGCATGAAGACTCCAGCAGGCACTGAGAGGCCTGCACTGACCCAGCAGCTGCTGACAATGGAGCCACCACCTACGGAAGCTCCTGCTCCCAGTCTGGAGTACTCCACCACTGAACCAGCTCCCACAGAGCAACTGGGATCGAGGACGCTGTACATGACGCAGCATCCCGAGGAGGAGTTGTCATTCATGTGTACGCTGAAAGCAGACGACAGGAGACCCAGCTCACTGCTCAGCGCCACATCCTCAGTAAGGTGAAAGAGGTACTCTGATGTGGTCCCAATGTGATAAAACTTGGAGTTGTTCAGGAGAATGACATTCAGCGGAGTCCCTTTTAGAAGATGAAAGATCTTTCGGCGGATTTCCACCAGACTGCTCTCCTCTTTGGTGACATTTGCAGTGTTGCTGGTGTAATCTATGGTGGCTTTAGGGCCCAGTGCCTGGAGAAAGTCCCCATATGCGTCTATCTCACAGTCCAAAGGCCCCAACTCTTTTAGCAAATTAAGAAGAGACTTTGCAGTATCAAAGTCGACATAATAGGTGCTGTCTGTGTAGACAAACTCAGTGTCAGAAAGAGAAAACCAACCACCCTGCCTTTTACAAACGGCTCCACAGTCTCGCATCTTATTGATGCTCGGCTTGTGCAGGAAGCGCAGGCAGGAAATGTTCGCCATTTTAGAGTAAGTAGACTTTTCATTTGAATCCAACACAAACACTCCGTGGGTAGTCCCAATAGACAGTGAGGAGGGGTGGGCTAAAGCTGTAAAGCCAGGTTGGTCGAACCTTACACACTTATCCTCTGCAGTACTGTAGAGCTCTATGTCGTCTGCGCAGGTCACCAGTACGCCAGGCTTCATCTGGGATGGGAAATCCACATACAAGGCCAGTTTGAGCTCCAGCATCTGGTAGAGAGGGTCACCCAGCGGCACGGCGGTGAAGATCTTCCCCAGGGCGCTTGCACTGGGCAGACGCTGACTCAACCCCCCTGGAAGGATGAGAACAGAAATATTAAAGTGGGAAACATCACATAGAAGGGTTAGCTAGATGCTGATGATCCCTTGCTGGAGTTGCAGGTGGAGATAGAGAATTTAAAACTTGTAGGGTGTTTGTGTGCAGTCTTTGACCTCATGTTAGACTCTGTGCTGTTGCCCTATTGTAATTTTTGATTCGTAAATGTAAAAAACAAAACAAAATTAGCTCACAGAAAAGCAACAGTAACTGTGACTGTGGTGTTGTGATTTGGACTGTTTCACGGGTGAGTCAAGAAGCAGTGATGAAGTTTAAAAGGCACCATGTTAAAGTATAGTCGTTGCTTATTCTTTTAGAGGAGTAATACTGTCTGGTGTCTGACTTTGGCAAGTGGCTTTAACAGTTCATGGGCGTTAATTGATTTAAATTTGTCTCATTCTATATTGCTCTACTTTTATAGTACATATAAGTACTCATCCATCAACAAAGGGTCATTGAAATCTCAAACCTGCATGGATGAGGATGACTCTCAGCCTGCCCAGAGCCATCCCATAGATGTCATTCAGCTGCTGCAGTGCGTACAGAGTGGAGCCCCCATTCCCTTGAAAACAAAATGTCATTCATATTAGTAGTAGTAATAATAATAATAATTATTACTATTATAATGTTGTGCTTTGTTGATCCCCCTCAGCAACAAACAGAGGCCAGTAAAATGAAACTGGAGAGTGAATGCTGACTCACTCACCTATCTTAGATCCAGGCGGGTCTGAGAAGACCTTGTAGTGAACCCCGAGCGGAAGCTCTTTTCTGTCAACTTTCTCTCTGATCTGCAGCTCATACGAGTCTCTCTGGCTCACATCCACAGCTGTCACAACCACCACATCCCAAAACTCCCCAGGCTGCACCTCTTCAGCTTAAGGCAAAGAAAAAGCATGGCACTTTACACAGAGGATACAATACAGGTATAGTATAATGACTTTAAGCTAAACACAGGAGGAGGAAACCTACTTTAGCAGTCACGTGAGACAGACAAGACATAAAACTCACCGCGCAGAGCGTTAAATCTTCTGAGTTTTTCTCTTGTTGCAGTTTGTAACTCTATGATACTTTCCCGACTCATACTGTCGCTTCCGATTTCGATTAAACTCACTGGAGTGCCACATACGTTGTTATCAGAGTGATAATAACGGTTGTAGTTACAGTGTAGCAAACCTTTCAGTCTGCTCAGACGGACCGTCTCTCACTTCCGGGTGCCGTCACGTGGTTAGCTGTGTTTACAACGTAGGCGGAGTGATAGAGCACGTGCTGAGGATTTAAGAAATGATGACCAATAATTCAGTCGATGTTTTAGCATTTTTATAGGAACTTATTATTTTATCAGTTAGATCAAAGTGGCCTAAAACATTTCACCAGTGCCATCTTCTTCAATTAGATGGTTAGCTTATCTTTAAAACAGAACACACAAATCTATCAGATGAGTCGTTTAGTAAATGAGAGGTGCAAGAATACGTCTAGTATTATAATACGTCTATACGTCTATACTATAATACGTATAGTGGACTTCCTTAGCCCTGTAATGTTGAATCAGTGAAGCTTTCTACTTCCAGTTCACAGAAAGAAAAGAACTCCAAACGTATTTTCCTAAAGATCAGAGTCTATTTTGAGAGTGAATACGTTATTTAACTTATTTTCATTATTTGTCCTTTTAGTATTACTTATTTATTTATTACCTACATTTCTTATTAGTATTGAATAGACCGCTAATGCAAAGATGTATTGAACTTATTTTACGGTGTTCTGCCTGTATTATTGTTGTTTTCTGTATTGTTGGAAGAAGGAAAAAACATTTAACCAAAGAAATACGATTTGAAACCACCAACAATAATGTAAAGTTGTCATTTTTTAAATTTAATTTCCATTTTCTTTTTGTTCATACAATGGTGCAATATTTTCTGTGAACTTAATCATCGTTCATCATCAAGTGTTGACTTTGGTGTCCTCGGTGGTAGCTATGGCCTAGTGAGCTCATCTTACAGGTACTAATGTTTTTGTGGTTTTATTTATTACCATAGATGTCGACAATTGATCTTATTTATTAAAGCATCCTGATGTCCAAGAATCAGGTCTAGTCAGCAAATAGATCAAATAAATAATTACATTTTCTGAACGTGGCTGATTGTCTGCTGCATACACCAACTTATCCATTGGTGACAAGTGCGATCATTAGAAGGTGCACGTTCTTATAATAAAAAAATAACTAAGTATTATTTTTAACAAGGTGTGACCGTCACTGTTCACATCTCATCACACGTCAAATGCTCTGAGAACATCCTGAGGCTTGGCTACATGGCATCAGATTGCATATTGCTACAAATGTATTCTCTTTCACACAAGCCACACTTCTGGTGCTGTGTTATAAGAAGAAGCAAGTGCCAGGGGTCCTAAATCTCCATGACAATATGTGGAAATGTCCAAAAACCCTTTGACATCTCAGTGGTGCTAAAAAGTAAAGTTCAAGACCCAATTACATATACTCAGAATCAGAAAAGGATTTATTGCCAAGTAAGTAACACTTACAAGGAATTTGCCTTGGTGGATGGCGCATACATAAACATATTAAACATTGATACGAAATAAACAAACAATAAATAAATAAATACAGAAACAAATATGTACATATAACTGTTTAACATTAAGAAAAAAGGGGCTGTATGGAAAGTGTTGAGGGATGTGCCAAAGTTCAGGAAATGTAGAATGTGCAGAGGACAGGTATATAAGAATATACAAGAGGTCAGACAATGTCAGCAATAAAAAGGATATATTCAAGTTTTAGATTGGACAGGAACGTGACTAGCTAGTTTGTTTTCCAACATGCAACTCTGTAATCAGCAGTTGGTTTTAACAAGCATGAGCAAAAAAACATACATTTAAAATAAAGGGTGAAAAAAAACCAATGCTCTTTAGACATTATTAAACATCCATACTTACTACTTTAAGTATTTCATTTCCATATGTTTTGTTTTCTTTGGTTGCATAGGTTTCTGTGCACCGAGAGCACCACCGTCAACCTTCCAGTATAGCTAAGATGAGGCTGTTTGTAGCTCTCGGCGCTGCCTCGAGTCCCAGATGACAACCAACAAGTTGCAGGTGGACCATGAGCAAAATGAGTTGGTAAGCCAGTTTATGGAGCTAAAGTGTCAAGAACAACAGGGAGAAAGCACTCTGGCAGAGGCAGACAGAGCTCAGATGCAGGCTGCTCTGAAAGTGTTACGAGCCAGCGGGGACAGGCAGGTGCATTTCTATAACAGAGGACAAAGAGGATGGCTTGGGAGTGGGCACTGATGACAGCCCTTGGGGGGGGGGTAGCTTGCCTCACTGACCGAGGCCTTTAACAAGAATAGCACACATCACATCAGGCGCTGTTCAGTGACCTGCAGACAGGTGTGAATAGCAGTTTGTGTCAAGCTGCAGGCCAACACACATCACACACTCATCCAGAGGATGCTTTGGACTGATTCATTTCACAGGTGCCATTAGTTACTGGCTGGTATATGAAAGTATTTCATCGTTACCTAAAAATTCAAACTTTACTCACAATCACATACAGTACATTTTTCATCACGGATGCATTTCCTTATGCTCTTCCCTGTTTTGCTGTCCAGGAAGCAGTGTGAACATAACAGGATGATCATGGAACAAACACAATACCTGGAAAGCAAGCAGAGCTGCAAAGCTTTCTGTTTCACTAAGACTCCATCGTACTATTCTGCCGGCCTGTGCACCTATTACAACACTAAAATCACAACTTAGAGTGGGATACAGCTGCCAGCTGTGTTTTGCTTTCTCTTCATAAAAATGGTTAAGGAATGGTAGGAATGCAGGGTGAGGGAAGTGAACACAGACACAACAGCTCAAATGAGCATAATCCACTGGTCTATAGTCTTTATTGTTTCAGTTCATCAAGACAGCTCGACATGTGAGATACTTGGCCGCTGAATATCAACATATCATACAATCAGTGCAAGAGTTGTCCTCTAAAACTATACATTGTTGTCTCAAAATAAAACATCATTACACACTATTTGTACATCCTGGCTTACTCATAGTTAAAGTCTTAATCAAATTGCTTAAAACCTTTATTTAGGAGGTAGAAACTTAAACTAAAGAGGCTGATTGAAACATCTCAGCTGAGACTAAAACACTGGCAATACCATTAAAAACATGGCTGTCTAAGGATAATAGATTGCTAAGGTTGTGTTAAATGCTTAAACCTATGTACCAACATATGATTCATTGATCTATAAATTAGCATAGAGAGTATTTCACAATATATTAGCTCTAATAAAACGTAAAAGGCTTAAAATCCAGGAGAAACATTGTGCAGTCTTGCTTCATACCTATTAATCTTGCTAAAAACAAGTAGCAAGTTCTTTATATTTTCATCCTTATAAAAGAGAATGTCGCCCATGCCCAGAATGAACAGTCATACAGTGAGAACTGAGGTTTAAATACGTGAAAGAAACTACAAATCCATTGCAAAAACGATTGTAATCTCAGGGTGGGCCACTTACATTCAACTATGGGCTCTTAGAGCACAGCACATCCACAACAGATTTGAAATAGGATGAAGATAGTGATCTGAATCCTTCCTACTGATGCTACTGGTCCTCTTGTAGGGAGACCATGGCAGCACTGTTGTGTCACTGTGCAGAGTGTGGCAGAGCAGCCAGGCTGTCCTTGTTGGCCTCCAGGAAGTGACTACAAGCAGAAAAGGTGCTGGAAAAGCTGGAGGAGAGGCCAGCAATGTCTGTGGAGATGTAGGGGAGGACACCCGGTGTGGCCTGGTTGTAGTAGGTGATCTGAAACAAAACACATCAGGTCACAATGTGGTGCAGCAAACCACTGCATCTTGTACTGTAGTTACTTTAGTTTTGCAGTTGTGAATTGTTAGTGTTAGGATGCAATAATGTGCTCATAGTAAGCGCGCATGCTGAAATGTGTTCCCTTCTCATTTGGCCAACCTTGGTGACAGTACTGGACTCTTCCCAGATTGTGAAGCCAGCAGAAAGCACCTCTCCCCTGGTGGAGTCCTCAGTGGGAGGGTGAGTAGGCAAAGTGACAGAACGCAGAGCGATCAGATATGGGTCCCTGAGAGGGACAAATAAGGATAGCATCATGAGACTTTATGAAAGAGCAAGCGGAAGGTAAAAATGCAATATCTGGTGGCATACAAATATAATCTAAGGTGGAAAAGGAAATCAGGAAACCCATGGGATAGTTAAATGAAGAAAATACAGCAGTGAAGGGACAAACAACATGTAGACAGGAGCAGGGTAATTTCTAAATGTTTATTACTTGGTGTGTTACAATACCTGGCGTCACATGGCTTTCTTCTGGATGCCAGCAAGATAAAGTCCTGGCCTTTGCCACCTTTAGTGACAGACGGTGTAACCACACGATAAAGGGTGTCATCCTCGTCTGCTTGGTTGATCACCTCACACTCTCTGCAGTGGCCACAAAGTAATGAGCATGTGATAAAACGCAAATATTGGAATAAGCGTCTCATGCTGCTGTCACTAAGGCTACTTTCACACCGTGAGTCTCGATGCTTAATTTGGATTTTTTGCTCAGATCCGATTTTTTGTTAGGCTGTTCACATTACCTATATCAGATTCCAGTGTGAACTGTTTGCGGTTTTGAACTGACCCGCATGCGCAAAAGAACAAAAACAATGACATCAGAGGCAGCACGCTGTTGCACTAAAGTTAGGGAGGTTATGGAGGAAGTAAGCATTTAAAAATGTTTGTGTAATGGCAGCCGTAGCATTAATGAGCAGGTGCTGAGGAGGAGAAGAATGAAGAGAAAGAGAGCCAAATTGGCTATTTTGGCCTTTTGCGGGTTATGGCTGCAAATTCACTATAGAGGTCTGTGTGGATGCAGAGACGAAGCCAGGAGTGGTGGGACTGCGTCGTGAGAAGCAGTTTAACTCCCGCCGGCGCATAATTGTGACAAATGCCGATGTAGATTGACGTAAAAGTCGCATCAAATCCGCCTTGGTTGTTCACACTGCGGCTGCATAAAAAAAAAAATCTGACCTGGGTCTGATTCAGGACCACATATGGAAGTGGTCTAAATCTGATTTGAAAAAATCAGATCTGGGCAAGATTTGAGTGTTCACACTACTTCTGAAGAAGTCTGACCTGGTCACTTGACCCCAAAAAAGAGATTTGGGCCACTTTTGCCTGCAGTTTGAACGTAGCCTAATAAATAAGATAAATAAGTAATTCTGTAACTTCTTGAATTAATTCTGTTTGCAATATCCAGTCCACATAACTGCTGCAGCATCACAGTGTGAGTTTTCAATGGGTTGTGTGTGTGTGTGTGTGTGTGTGTGTGTGTGTGTGTGTGTTTTCTCCTCCCTCAACAAATCCAATGAAAAAGACCAAAACCAACAATTAGTTTGCTTATTCCTCTGTGCCATAGACCTCCATTGTTGTCAACAATTAAGAGCAATAAACCCCACTATTGTACTGGGTGCCATGTCCCATCATTACCATGAAAACAGGCACTGTAATTTATTTTGAGTTTATCTCACATGTACACCGTCCTGCTGACGTTAATACTTACTAAAGAACCAAATGTGTATTAATCCGCGGCTGAAAATAGTCCCTTAAAAAAACATTCTACTTCATCCTGACTTTGAGTAAAGTTTGCTAAAAAATTACTGAACCTTTTTAAAAAATGAAACTGTATATTTGTGACCATTTTTTTTAAGGATTTACATCTTCTGTAGAAACAAGTGGGTTTTGAGTGTTTCTTTTGTAATTTGTTGACAATAAGAATAACATAGAACAACATTAGAATTATCCATTAGGCTTATTCTGCTGATGAATTAACTGTAAGTTGCTGTGCGCCAGATAAAGCTACTCATACATACACATACTAACTCATAGTGTCGGTCCCACTCCTTTCTCCTGCTCAGGTCCGAGAGTAGGTGGAACGTCTGCTCTGCCGGTACGCTGACGTGCATCTCCACCTTGAAACACAGCATGTGGTTTTCCTCCAGTGTGTACAGTCTGACCTAACAATGGAGCACATCCACAAAGAGGAGGTGGGCTCTATGTCTATAAATAGGATTTGTTCCAGTTATCATAATGTGCACACATTGAGTTTGAGTGCTGTCAAAACTGCCACATTAACTGGTGGGTGCATGAGAGATTATAAATATGGTAATTATACATATTTTGAGGGTGTACTATATTCAGGTCTTGTTCTCTAAATCTCTGAAAATGACTTTTGGAGCAGATTAAGTTTAAAGTTTCAGCTTTAGACCAAGTTGTCTAACTTAAACTGCATTATTCCACATTTTAACTAAAGCAATATGGGCCTACCTCCAGGACAGCCACTGTGACTGTGCAGCTTGTCCAAAATAATACAGATCAGAGTGGAATCACAACAGCTGTATCTATTTAACAAGCTTTATCCTGGATGACAACACAAACAATACTGACCTTGTTTTTCTCAAAGGTTAATACCCAGTTGTTCCTGGCATCCATTAGTTTCAGTGCCGATACATTATTGTAGCTCAGGTACATCTACAAAACAAAAGGACTGTCTGAACTTTTGAATACAGCGGCCGGCAATATCTTAAAAGCCACACTAAACATGTGTGCCTCTGATTGCCAGAAATTGCAATACCTGGTTACTTGGATCCCAGGGCACAGAGACAGGCACTTCAGTTTGCTTGCAGGAGATAATGTATTTCCTGTAAACATGTAGGGCACAATGATTTACATTCAGGGACAAAAGGAAGACCTGAGAACCTGATCATAATATGAAGCTTTTTTGTTCTAGCAATGATCCAACACATTTGGTCATCAAATAGTGGAATAAAGATTATACTGGAGGCCGGGTATTTTACAGTTGAACAATGAACTTATTATGCTTGATAGACTCTGCACCAAAGTCTGCTCAGCTCTGATATGCTGCTCTGCCAAGTCATGTGCTGCTGCAGAGTATTGTAAACAATGGATTCTGCAGCACAGCACTGGACAAACGAAGCAATGATGACACTGGTTCTGTATTACTTCCAGTGCTTTATACTGCAACCATGCACTATGAGTGAATCATTAAAACCTGACAAAGAGCCACTTTAGGCTCAAAACATACTTTTCCTAATATCATAAATGTTGTAAAGGGAGCAGATGACGGTGTTGTGAATCCTTTGGGAGATTGAGAATACATTTTTTTTGCATATGAAGCAACATTTACACTGACAACAATTTACACATCTGCAATAAACCCTCTGATATATCAGTGCAAAGGATTTAAGAGGAGATACTGGCCTATCAAGGCGAATCTTCTTCCTGGCAACAGCTTCTAGATATCGTCTTTTTCCATCCTGTAAAACATGGGGAAACCCTTTGCTAAAATCCTCATAAAAGGATGCTTACTTTGTGAACTTGGTACTAAAAATGATCTTTTTCTGTCTCTATACTTTGCTGGACAGTAAGAAAACTCACCACAGGCTCAGGTCGTATCCGTGGCAGCGTGCATGGCTTCCTGTCACTGTCCAGAACCTCAAAGGTCATAAAGGCACTATTTATATGGCGCAGAGGTTCTCCACCCTTGTAGGCCTCAGCACACACTCCCACCTCCATGCTAGAGCACACCATGTATGCAGGCGCGTGGGTTCAGAAAAAATGTGCATACACACAGATTTACAGTATAAACACACTTGTACATGTTTAAGTTACAGAGATACATTGCAAGCCTGTTTTAGATGAGTTGACAGTGATTTGCTTCATTTTGTGCAGACTCACCTCTGCTTGAAGGAATTGTTAACAATTGCTTTCAGTACCAGTCGGTCACCAATGTGAGACGGGCCACGGAAATGGAACATGTCTATGCTCCTCAAGGTTGGGTGAGCGTGACACAAGCGACTAGATCAAAATATGAAGAAGAAAAGAAGAATAGCCTGAGCATACTAGCATTTGTTAGGAATTACTACGAATATACTTATTTGTTTTCTTGCCGAGAGTTAGATAAGAAAATCAATACAACTCACTCATCTTCCCGGTTGGAAACTGAGGGAAACAGCTGTCCTGGCTCTGTCCGAAGGTAACAAAACTCACTCACCAGCATCTCTACAGCTCAATAATTATCATTTTATATCTCATTTGTTGTATCCATACAAATACTGAAGTGTAAAAAAGACTATTTGTAGTTTTATAGGGTTTTTTGTGTGGGACTATTTCTTGGCCGGGTGCAGTGACTTCCTGGAGTCTCATAGAGAAGCCAAGACTCCAAGAAGTCACTGCGTACAGCCAAGAAATAGTCCCACACATAACTCCCCGTAAAACCACAACTTGCATTGTCAAACAAACAAGATATAATGGATTAATTAGGGAGTTTCCAGTCTTTAAGCTAAGCTAAGCTAACCGACTGCTAGCTATCGCTTTATATTTAACAGGTAGATATGGGAGTGATTTTTGATCTTCTCACCTAACTCAGAATGGAAGTGATTGGGCATATTTCTCAAAATGTCAAATTATTACTTTAAAGCTAGTTTAAGTCTAGTAAGAAAACTGGACAAGTAGGAACACACCTTGCTGCAATTGTAGCCACATTCTCCATCCAGGCCATGATCTGGCCCCCAAAGGTGCTGACTTGGTGGTTGGCATGTGGCGGTAGCACCAGCTCCACACTCTCCACTCGTGTCCGCTCAGCTGGCACAGCGTCCTGGTACTCCTGGCATTCTCCTGGTGAGTGCGCATAAACAAGGAGCTTTAATCAATCAGATTTTAAATGGTGCTTGTGTGAAATCGTGCTGTGTTATAAAGTTCTATGTCTACACCCTGTACCCAGTTGAGCTGTGCTGCTGCTCAGTAGGTCTGTAATGATCTCGGCATGGATGAGCCTCATCCTCCTCCGCTCTGCTGCCAGGCTGTACTCCATTTGCTCCATTTGTGTGTGAGGAAGCACCTGCTTTAGCTGTACCTGTGTACATATAGCAGACACAAACTCAGGGGATGTTGAACTACCTTCAGTAGAATGCATATTTCAGGTTATTGTGCCTTACCTTCCCAGCTTCAGTTCGTCTTGCGACAAAGGTAGCAAAGGCATGGCAAACCTTCCACTGCCTGTCGGTGTAAAGGTCCTCACAATTCACCAATATACCCACCTGAAATGAAGAGAATCACCACATGCATTTGATTTGTCTGAAATAAAATTTTCACTATGCTGAAAGCAAAAACAATGTCCACCAACCTCCATACTGGACGTGAAGGCTCTGTTGACCTTTGCTATGATGTTGACGACTTTTCCCACCCTGGAGTAGACAAACGGAGAGGCTTATCTTTACTGTCAACACAGAGCAGTGATGATAGTATCAACACGATCAGGACGTCTCTGCTGTGAGACATAATAATCAGTTGGTGATACCCCTTGGCAGAGTAGCATTAGAGTTAATACCTTACCCTATGGTGTGTTCAAAATGGATGTCGTCAACAGATGCAGTGATACAGGAACAACCTGCGTGTCTCTCAGCTGGGAGAGGAGAGATTCCACAAATATGTAAGTAGCGCAACACAAAGTCACAAAGCATCAGCAAATCAGGCAAAGTGAAGGCTTATGAGGTGTAATTATGTGCATCTATACAGACGTACAGACATAAAAAAGGCAGAGGTTTTCTGATATTTTCCTACCTGACAAGCAGGCTGTGGAGTCCATCCACTTCAGCAGCTGTCCGACACTCAGCTCTCCACAGTGATTGGCGTGGCATGGTAGCACAATCTGACTCATCTTCACTTCAGTGGGGTTTCTGTACACTTCATCATTCTCCTCAATGAACAGAAGGTCCTGCATGGTGTCTGCATATTTCCCCTCTGACGTCATAACTCACAACTACACGAACAGGAAAACAGGAGAAGTTGTTAGAATAAAACCAAGACACTGCCCACTTTGATTTGGGCCCACATACTTAAGTTGAATATAATCATTACAAGTGATCCAAATGTAAACAAAAACATTTAAAAAATATGATTGGAACCTGCATCTATTAATACAGCTAAATTAATGTGATGCTGTCCAAACATTTGGTTATATCAGCTGTAGGGGTGACTAGGGGTGGGAATCTCTTGGCACCTCACGATTTGATTCTGAGGCCAACGATTCAATTCTAAACCGATTATCGAGGCAACAATTTTTTTATGTACATTTCCATGCGTGATTTTTAAAAATATACACATAAATCTGAGTTTGCTACTCAGAGTTTGCTAATCACTTCCTAGACAAAGCTTAGATTTTGACACATACAGTATTTGTCACACACAAGTTTGAATGAAATGTTTTGTCTACTGAGGTTTTTATTTTGTAGTCATTCCATGCTTAAGCCTTAAACATGCTTGTGAAAGTCACCTTCTCTCCCAGTAATCTTCCATGGCAGAAGCTCAGTCATGTTTAAAGGTAGATAATTGGCTTCTTGGAACATGAAACATGAGGTGGTCAGATGTAATGTGATAAAGTAGATGAACAGCCTATATGTGTTTTGCCTAATTATTTTATGTATGTCTTATTAGATCATGTGTATATATACAAAATGTAATTTGTTTTTCCTTTTGGCCATTTTTGTGTGTTTTTTTTTTCTGCACTCTTGCCTAACCTCTAAGTTGTTTTCCATTATCCCACCCTCTTTCAGTCACTCTGTTTTCTGATTTGTACTAGTCTGGAGACAGTAACACATTAAAAAACTTTATTTTTTTAATCGATTATTAACTTGAAACAGAATTGAGCATCGAATCGTTCTAAAGAGAATAGCGATGCATCTAAGAATCGATTATTTTTCCCACCCCTACTGTAGACCATAGGGAGTAAAACAGGGCCCTTTTCCAAACGGCAGGTTTACTTCTGAATCCTTGGCTTTAAACCTGGAACATGTCCTGATGTAGAATCACCAGTTGCAGGTTTAAAAGTGTTTCTTGGATAGTTGATGAAAATCAGATGTTTGGGATTCATTCATGGACACTTTCATCTGACATAAACTATCCATTTTGTGGTTCAGGGGTCTGCAACACAGCTGTTTACACCCAGAGGCACAACTTCCAAAAGACACACGTTTGTAGACTTTGTTCATTACTAAATGTGAAAACTGGACTCAGTTTGGACCTTTGCTGTATCATAAGACGCTTTACATAATCTGCAACTCAGTTTGACGTCTGAGGAATTGCTCAACATTTGTCCCCTAACTCAAGGATCAGGGGGGGAAAAAAACCGGATTTATGTAATTGCAACTATATAACATGTAATGCTTCTCAACTGTTTAAAGAATGTCATTTTACATGCAGTGCTTTTGAAAATGTAGCCTGCGACTTGTCTTTTTAGAGCATGTTTAAAACTATTTTAAGGCATGCGGCTAAATGAGGTATTCATGGAAACTATGCGTTGGGACCCTGACGTGTTTGCCCATAACTGCCGCTCCAGTGGGGCGCAGTGGTCACCTGTCTTTCCTGTGTCAGGAGCTTCAGTGACCTTTACAATGACTTCAAGTGAAATTAGACATACCACAACATTCACCATTAACTTCTGTGGCACAAGAATAAGAACACACGAGGCGGGCTATAAATATAAAACCCTGCTGTTCATTCAGCAAAACAAATCGTAGCAGTAAACATACAGACAACAACGTCACCCTGAAATAACAACATAAAATGGCTTACCAAATGCTCAAGTCACTGCTGAAAAATGAAGATAAAGTCCTTCAAGTGCCAATAAACCGTCGGCTACAAAACATTGACACGGCTGACAAATAGCAGCCTGCGACCCGGACCTCTTCTCATTTCACCCACTCCTCAAGAACTTTATAAACACACACATGCGAACACACGCTACCGCTGGAGGGAGGGAGAGAGAGGGAGAGAGACCATCCCCTGTAGTGGTTACATACGTCCACATTTTTAAGGTGGAACTGTAGTTACCTCATATTTAGGGGCTAGAGGCTGCTTAGGAAGGAACAATTTTCAAATAAAACAACGATACAAACTTTCATGGATAGACTGTAAACTGTGTTTTTTTCTTCAATAGGAATTAATGTCTTCCATACACAAGTGACTTTTGTCAAGTTAAACCCATTACATCTTCTTTATGATATAGGCGAACTAACTGATCTCTTCTGAGGAACCCACATATCGACTTTTTATTGATTTGCTGTGTATCATAGGCCTTTACATTTTCTAATTTCTTATCTAAGAGAAAAACAATTATTCTATCCGAAATCATCACCATGTTCTGGATGAAGTCAAACATGATTGGTATTCCTATAAATTGATAATAATTCATGCACTCAAAAGTCAATAAAATATAGATGAAATATATGGCCCTTTTTGGTATGGAGCCCCAGGTTAACAGATTGTATGTAATGAAATTAACACTGTTTTAATTAGAATGGAGGGTCAGACGAAAACCTTGGCAAAAAAAACAGAAAACATTTACAGGGGGCTTCTTTTATATTATAAATATTTAGATTATACTTTTATTGTAGAATATTAATTTGGAAGGAAAACAAACATTTTTTGGTTAATTTACCAGAATAGTTCAGTAACGCTGCATAGGTCCGAATCAACAGGGGAACCATTAACTAATCTTCATTAAATTACACTTATTGATATCGCAGCTATCAACGTCAAAACAGCAAACTGAAAGCACGATGAGGCAGACCTTAAGGCTAATGGCGTACTCTCATTGGCTGTGGGCTGCATCAATCAGGCCTGGCCCCGCCTATTCGCCCCGGACCAGGCTCGGTTGAGTCGTCGGGTTGAGGAGGAGTGCGGTTGGAGTGCTAGAGGGTCGCGGCCGCGATGATCTGACAGATGAAATAGCGGAAAAAAAAGAAGAGAAGGCGGTCGTCCACCCACACAAAACATGTTCCCCAAAGGCAAAAGCACCCCGGTGCCGTCGGACGGCCAAGCACGAGAAAAGTAAGCTCAGAAACGTTTATTATTGGGTATTTTGCCTCGTAAGTTGTTCCCTCTTGCTCTCTGTTGTTCGCTGGACGGACTAGCAAGAGGCGATTTCCTCCTACCGAGAATGGAATTGAATGAACCGCCTTGTCTGCTCGCCATTCCTCCCCTGATGTGTTTCTGCTATCTTTTGGCTTTTTGTTCAGTTTGGTTGTGTTTTGACCGGCGGTTGTCTCATATTTTTGCGGTTATTCAGTCGAGAGCGCGGAGAGCAGAAAACAATAACATCGTCTTGCTACACAGTACATTGTTTTCTCTGTTGCGCTCTGGATAGGCTCCGTTTTTATTTCCCTCAGCCCCATCAGTGCCACCAGGATACTGTACCCTAGCAAATACACAGCAGGCTGGTGGTATGTTATTATATATATATATATATATATATATATATATATATATATATATATATATATATATTACGTTTCACAACACGACGTTAAATTAAACTGTTTCGTTAGCACTTTATTTTAACCTTCTCATTGTAGTGAATCTTACACAGGTTTTGGCTGGGTTACACAGTCCCCATTTAATTTTTCAGCATTTTGGCATAGGCTACTTGGCAGCCATTGTTCAGAGGGCCTGTGCCCGACTCTAGTCACTCAGAGTGCCCGTTGAAGAAGATTGAATCCGCTGTTTGACGTTTATTTTTTTTTGCCAGTTTGCCATGTTTGTTTTAAAATGAAACATA
Source organism: Sander vitreus (assembly GCF_031162955.1). Lineage (NCBI taxonomy): Eukaryota > Metazoa > Chordata > Actinopteri > Perciformes > Percidae > Sander > Sander vitreus. The sequence goes on from NC_135863.1 coordinate 19,789,299, forward strand.
ACATTTGTTATTTTTTCACTCAGGCTGGCTCTGTACGTCTATGAGTATTTGTTGCATATCGGAGCACAGAAGTCTGCACAGACCTTTTTATCAGAGGTATGTGAACATTTGGGGAAAAGTTCAACCATACTATTATATCCTTTAAAAAAAAAAAATATTTAAGCACTTTTACGTAAATGTTGTATTAAAATAGTGTATGTGTTCTTATAGGAACCACAAAATTAAAATGTTTTTGATTGACAGCCATGGATAATTATTGAAATCCCCCTTTCCTAGATACGATGGGAGAAAAACATAACACTCGGAGAACCCCCTGGATTCCTACATTCCTGGTGGTGGTAAGTGATAATGTTCTAGTCTCCATGTAAACATGTCCAGGGGTTGTTTGTGGCTTTGTTTGCTTCATGACCTGTCTTGTCCACAGTGTATTCTGGGACTTGTATTGTGCTGCACCAGAGAGGAGAGAGACATGTGACCACTCCAGTGAAGCAAAAGCCTTCCATGATTACGTGAGTAGTGCTTACATGGGAACTGTTGCACATATTGCTCTGTCTTCTGCTAAAGAAGACAGCAACCTTACTTTCGAGGCTGCTAAGAAGTGGTGTAAATAATGGGCTTCCAACTCGGGTTGTGCAGGAGATTTTTTTTGTCGTTGGACTTATCAGAGCAAAGTACTCGTAATCTCCGTTTCTCAACACTCAAGTCCTGACAATCTCCAACATTCTCCTTCAAGAATGATTCAGCTTCAGGTTATTGTGATTCCCTTTTAGCTTGAAGAATGATCATGATTCACCCTGAAATTGTGTCTCTCTGATTTTAGCATTTTTCTGCTTTATTTAGTATGTTTGGCACGTGTTTTTTTTTTTTAAGAGATGTCAGTAATTTAGTTTTGCCTACTGCACCTTTTTATAGCTGTATTTAACTACCTAATGCAATTTGGGACAGTTTTATTTATTTATTTATTTTTTTTCTTCTCCTGAATTTACGATCGGTCATCTTGCCCTGTTGGTGGGTCGAATGATGTGTTCAACAGTGAGCTTTATAGGCTTCTGGGAAAATGATGCTGATGTCAGCATGTTCTGAGGCAGACCTGTCGAGCGCTCTCCCCTATCCACGCCACGCTCAAGCTCCCTGCTTCAGCTGTGAAGACAAAAAAGAAACTGCTGTGTGTTCTGCACAACTTCCGAGACTTTATGCACACACAGCTTGATTGAAGACCTCCAGCTGCCCTGATGTGTGCTAGTTAAAGTATATATTGAAACATACTATATCTGTAGTGACATAATCCTAATGAATCTGAAACTGAAGAACTGTAAAGGCAGTCTCAGATCCAAAATCTATTAAATATCGCTCAGGACAAATACATCGTTCGGTAGCACATTGCTCCTCTTATGATAGCACTTCCATATTTGCATGGTCTGGGTGTTTTGCATTGTGAAAATTATGCCATTTTAGAGATGGTGCTTTCGTGTGCTGCATTTCCCCCCCCCCCACTTTGAGTCAGCATTCAAAAAGAGCCTCATGAGGATCAAAGAAAGTGCGAACTGCTGGTCACTGCCTTCTGCTGTTCCAGCACAGCCAAGGAAAAGACATGAAAGGTTAAGAAGTCCCCTCATGATGATGGATACACAGCCCAGTTTGTATGTAGGTTGGTGATGTGTCCGACAGGAAGGGGTTAAAACGGAGATGTTGGTCCTGCTCTTGGCAGATAGGGTTGTCAGGGTAACAGGCCTCCTGATCTGGCAGGTGACCTGGGAGCCAAGAGCCCTTTTCAATAACCACATTCCTTATTATTCTAAGTCCTACAGACAAATGAGTGCATTTTGTTTGAAACCAGCCTTAATTAACAGCGCATGGACATTGATTGTGATATCTTTGGTTGGATGTTTTTGTATTGTGTGATTGCATCTTAAATTGTAGAAGTGTCAAATAATTCAGAACTCTGCATCTGTTTTAGGAAAAATCATCTTTTCAGATTCAGACATAAAAAAATAACGATTCTTGCAATTATATTATTTTACAATTGCCCTTGTATTATAATGAGGAAACATCCTCAGACTGATTGGAAAGATTAAACAACACATGAGAGAGATTGCAGCTCGTGGTTGGACTGAGACAATTTTCATAACATGGAAAACATTAAGCAAATGAGGGAACAGTGAATCGTCAGTTTGGGAGGTTTGCTGCTGCTGTGGCAGGGAGCTTTGAGAGTTTTTGTGCAGTTAGCTTTTCTCGACATCTTGTGGTTGCCCTTCGCTCTGATGTGGGTTCTCCTTGTGTTCGTATATGGACGTTGGGGGTCAGGCAAGTGTGTGTGTATATGTGTGTGTGGACAGTACAAGTCACTAGCCAGACACTAGCCTTTGTCTAGGTGTGGGGGAGGTGAGTGCTGCTCTGTTAGCCCGCAGCGCTCGTAAAGCCCTGGCGTATTCACGCCACGGCTTGACGAACGCTCCCCGAGGGGCCCTGTCGCCATGGCGTCAGTGGCTGATTGATGGCTGTCACGGAGCTGAGGGGCAGATTGGAAAAAGGAAAGGGGAGTGGCACTGTGGCATATGCCCGGCATCCACCACCACAGAGGGGAGAGAGAGAGAGAGAGAGAGAGGGAGAGAGAGAGAGAGAGAGAGAGAGATTTTTATTATGTTGATTGATGGTTAAACATTTACAAGCTAAACGTAGGGGCTGGTTTCTTTTGAGCGTTGGTTCCAGTGGAAGAAGTGAGGCTGTTAAGAGCATGCTAGGTCAGAAGCCGGCGGTTGGGTGGTCTGGGCTGCAGGCCCCCCCTCCAAATTGTACTCTTTTATTCTTTCGGTTTGTGTTTAGTGTATATCATTGCTTTTTCACGGTTACTTCGGTTAAACTCTTGGTCATCCTCACCCTGCTCTCTCCCTCTCCTTCTTTCTCTCCCCCCATATGTTCCCCTCTCTCTGTGTTCTTGTAAAGAAAGCACAAGCACATCCGCCGCCACTCGGGCCTTTTCGTAACCTCCTTCAGTGATTCAAGAGTTCAGGGGAAATTTGTCCGGCTGGGATTGCTTGTGTACTATTAAGTACACAAATGTACACGCTGCATCGTGGTGAGTGGGGGGTAGTCTGTCTTAAAAGAAGGTCCCCTGGGAAGTTGTATGGAAGGCCCCAGACCAGAGCCTCATAGCCCGGGGCAGGGCTGAGACATCTGCCCCTTTCCTGTACCAGAGAGTCTGTGGACAGACGTGGCTCGTTGTTTAGGCTGAAAGCAGCATCAGGCTGTTTGGGACAGTCCAGCAAGCACAGCTGTGTGCTTTAGTAAGACATGACACGATCTAACATAACATGCCTGGGAACCCGCCATGCACGTTGTTTTTCAGTTTCTGACTTCTACAAAGCTATGCAGATTGTCGACATTGTTTTATGACTCATTACCTTAAATACAGCTGTGTTTTACTTCATTATTACTTTGCAGGCCTCATTCCAGGAAATGGCTACTTAAGGGTAAAGGAACAAAAGAAACTGCAGTTGCTGTTTCACTGTAAAGGCACCAGGCAGTGTGGTTGTACGGACATTTATATACCATTCTACTATGAGACCAGTCATAAACTGTGATGAACCTTTAATAAACTGAGTAACTTCTTCCTCCAGTTGCATCTGGAATGTTTATTTTGTTGTTGGTTAAAACACAACACATACTTTCCTGAAGTTGAAGAATTTGCTACTGCAATCTCCCATAGGAGTGGCAATTTCTATGCTATTTGAATGTTATCAGAATGAGGATGAATATCTTTAGACACAAGCTTTAAATAATACACTCATTGAGTGGACCACCACTGTATATAGCGGAAACATTGTAATTCTGAGGCAATGGCGGAAGCTTTATGGTAAATGCAATCGGGTGCAAGGCAAAAAGTTTACTTGACAACGTTTACTTTACTGAGTGCAGAATCGGGGACGTCTTGAGAAGCGTCTGAAGCTCTAAGAAAGCTAGATGTTAATAAGGCCAAGGGGGACCTGATCACAATACTTGCATCTAAATATTCTCATCAAAAACTTGTTCCTCTTCTTGCAACTTGTTTTACTGGCTTCCCAGTTCATGGCATTGTCCCTGACTCAAACTCTGTGCTTTTAGTTCCTGTCAGAAACCATAAAGCAGTATATAATAGTATAAAACAGTAAAATAGTAGCGATAACATGAGCTCTAGCTAGTATCCTTCCCAACGTATTTCATAGAGTTACATGCAGGTTAAATGGAGTAATTGCTGGATTACGCCTTCCTAGTCAGTAAGTGTGTCAGGCAGGGTGAGGATCTTAACTTCATTCTTGTTTGACTTGCTTAGGGATGACTTGCCTGAGCAGTTAAATTTCTGCGAAAACGGGTAGTGTTTTATGTATGCAGATGATTTGGTTATATTTTCTCCATGCAGTGCTGGTCTTCAAGACTTCCACCCAATACAGTGCTGACTTTGACAGCAGAGTAAATGCCAAAAAGATACGTATTTATTAATAATTTGATACTTCAGGGTGTCAGAGGATGTTATTGTGTGTAAGTTTTCTGTCGCTAGCCATGTGATCGTCGGCATGTATGTTCCCTCATGTCAGGCAGAGATAAGAAACTTATTGAATAAATGTATATGGATAACATACATAATTGATATACTGGTAAAATCCTATCCAAAGCTGCATGTTATACTTGAAGTTCAGAGATATGACGACTCTGGTGCAGAGTCTGACAGTGGGTGATGCCCCATCAATGTGTTCATTGTGTGTGTGTTTCGATAGTCTGAAATGCATTCAGTGGTCTAAAATAAAGTAAGTACATTGGTGACAAATTAAAAACTTGAGAGAAAAGTACAAGCTGTCATCACTGAGCGAGCACCGTTTCTTGTGCCTTTGGTAGAAAGCATCACAGACCAGCCAGGTCACTAAACGTGTACATGTTGCTTGCACCTTAGTGGGATCAAGTTTCGTAGTTTTCTGGATATTGTGAGCCATTTTTTTTATTTTTAAGTAGGTGCTCAGCAGGCTGTGGATTTGAGTGAGTCATTGCAGGTCTAGAATTATGCGTTGTGTGACACATTTGTATCTTAATTTAAACAGTAAAAAATTAAGTTAACTGTGAATCACAACCATTTGTACTTGAATGGGCTGGGTGAGAGTAACTGGTCAAGATGGACGAGGACATACATGGAGTGCAAATGTGGTCTGCGGATGAACTGAAATCTTCTGAAAATGTCTTCTCCTACACATGTATAGCAGTATATTTCAGTAAAGAAACTGGATTTACAGGCTCTCTGGGGCCGTGTCCCAGTGGTGGTGGGGCCTGATGAGACGTGACTTCTCTCTGTGGTCTCACTTCTCTCCCTGCTGAGGTATTTCACAGTGACCCTGCAGTGGCAGCCTGAGCAGATATAATTAGGGAGGGAGCAGTCGATACCAGGGAGTGTGTTGGCTATTGACCAGTGATGTCTGTAGAGCTCTGTGTGTTTGTGTGTAATGGTGCTGGTACATCCATCCTTGTAGTAGTCATTGCTTGTTTGTGTACATCTACACTATAATGAGAGTGAGCTGCACATTAAGAAATAGGACTTACGGAGCTTCTCTCGTTCTGTAGCTGTTCTTTGGAAGCCAAACCCCACAGCTCTGGAGACATTAGCCCATCTCAGATTGCCTCAGCTACAGGGAAGAAAAACTCAGTCAATTAGGAGCGTGTGACCGAAGCAAATGGCACATTAGTGAATTAAGGCTGCGGTTTGAGCAGGAAATCGGCCCAGCAAGCCCCTGCTGCGTAGCAGCACTTTGAAGGCACTGACTCAGTGAATCCCACTGATACTTATCTGATCCTGGATCCTGGATCAGCAGGACACAGAAGCCTCAAAGGACCCCAGACCCACAAATGATGCACGTCTACACAATCCATGTTGGCGCTCTCGTTTCTTTCTCTTTTTTTTAAGATGAGTAAAGGGTGCGTTAAATGATGTTTAAACAGCAATAACATGGGATTTATTCCTTATTTCATTCACAAGTCTGGACAAGGGTCAAGAAGACTGGTCACATAAAGCACATTAACCCATTCAGATCGACAACCAACACAGATTTAGCTGAGTTAGAGCCTTCAATTCCTCAGATGTGCTCCTCCTGTGGCCAGCTGTGCCAAGAACCGCGGTCATGAAGGGATAAAATAGATTTCCAACAATAACATTTCGTCTGCATGTTAAAGTTCCACGCGGGTACTGAGATTGCAGTTTGTCTTAACTAGTCTACCTATGGTGTGCGGCACATTGAAAGGTTGTAATGTTGCTGTTTTGTGTCTTCTTCTTTTTTTAGAGTGCAGCAGCAGCCCCCAGTCCTGTGATGGGAGGGATGCCCCCTGGTGAGGGCATGCCAGGAGGACCCATGCCCCCCGGCTTTTTCCAGGTCAGCCAATCGCCACACTGATACTGTCTGTTACTGTTAGGAATACACTTAAATCGACTCCGGCCCCACTTTGCTGTTTTCGCTTGATAAATCACTTCATAATAAATGATCAGAATTGTCGTAAGTTGGTATCCTGTGGATGGCCAAATTATTTAATGGACTAATCATTTTGCTGGCTGCACTTCTGCAGGCTCCCGCTTTGTAAAATGCTGTCAGGGTTTTGTATATCTCATGAAGATGTAGGTCTCCACATTGGTGTCTATGTTGCTTTTGTCTTTTGTTTTGCTCCACTCTGCTCAGTGGGCTTGTAGTAAACATCATAGACGTTGTGTCTGCCTGGGCCCCTCCAGTGCTGTAAACAGGCAGGCGTGGCCTGGCCATTTTCCCTAATGGAGAAATCGAAAGGTGCAGCACCTACTGTAAATCAATATCTTGTGAGGATAAACTCTTGGCAGGCAACTGTGTGGAACAGACTCTTAAGAGGTGACATAAAATTGCAATGTTGCTCTGCCTCCACTAGACCAATCTCAAACCCACCAGCTTATTATGTACTAGAAGCCACAAAGGCGTGACTTATTATGTGATCATGTTAATATCAGGAAAGATATTTTGACATAGATACATGAACACACTCATACTTTCCATATCAGAATCCATTGGAGGAGGCTCAATTAGACCCCTCACTCTGTCACATCAGCAACATTTGCGACACAGTGCCGGTGTTTAGTGTTGTTATAAAGCTAATTGCATGGAGCTTAATTGACACTGGCAATTCAGGGAAATTAGCACTGATAACATGCTGCATGCAGCAGGCTTCTTGATGACTTGACTGACAGGTCTCTTTTCTCTCACGCAAGGCTTTCTCTCACTCAAGGCCAAGTCATTTGCTTGCTCTTTTCTGCTCAGTGTTTTGTACATGAAAATGCGCGTCTTATTTTTGTACATTTTTGCGCCACACTTTGGTTCTTGCACTCCAACTGTCCTCTGCCCTGCAGTAACCCTGCTTCTCTCTCTGCCCCTCTTTTGTCACTTCTGTTTTTCGCTCCCTCTTTCTCTCTTCGCCTTATGCTCCCCTCTCTCCCTCCTTCCTCCTTGCCTCTTTATTTTGTGCGATGCCACAGGGTCCTCCTGGTCCCCAGGGCTCTCCTCACCCTCAGCCTCCTCCCCCTAACAGTATGATGGGACCTCACAGTCAGGTAACGCTCCCCCTTTCTCTCCTTTTTTTTTTTTTTCTGTTTTTGCTTTCTGCGGTCATTTGGGAGCGCTGGTTCTCCGTGCCGATGATTCATGCTTTGGCATCCGTCTCAGCTTTATGCTTTATGCTGCTTTCAATAGTCGCAAAAACAAGCTATTGCGAATTAGAATAGTACTACATTTTGAGAGATTTATGTCACTTGTTAATTGAAATCTCATGGAGCAATGTTGTTTCTGTTGTAGTCCTTCATGTCGCCTCGCTTTGCTGGGGGCCCAAGAGGTCCCCCCATCAGGATGGCCAACCAGGTAGATCTCTCTCTCTCACACACACACACACACACACACACACACACACACACACACACACACACACACACACACACACACACACACACACACACACACAAACACACACCATGGATGCAGAATACATAGCACATATTTAGAACTGCCGTTTCATTGAGTTTTTGTGTTGTATCCCTGGTAGCCCCCAGGCGGAGGCCCGGGTCCTCATCCCATGCTGCCCAACATGGACCCAACACGGCCACAAGGTGCGACCCAGTACTGTTTTTACTTCAACTACATACTACACCTGCAGCAGAGAAATGATTTTCTGGCTTATCACTTCATATAAATTTCCTTTTTCCTTTCCAGGCCATCCTAACTTGGGGCCAATGCAGAGAATGAGCGGCCCGCGAGGCATGGGACCTATGGGGCCCGGCCCTCAGGTAGACTATTCTGCTTGCATAGAATAATATCATCACTGCCTTGATGACACAGTAGTCATTGGTCTTGTTTACTAGACTGGTTTGTAGACTCATTTGTAAAAAAAGGTTTTGTAAATTTTGTACCAACCAAATCCAAACCAAAGTTATGTTGATGGTTTTCATTGATTCTTTTGTTATTACTGCACCCTGTGGTTTAAAATCAATGATTTATGATTTTTGTTTGTCTTCTCAGAACTTCGGTGGCGGGATGAGGCCTCCACACAACGCCATGGGTCCTGGTATGCCAGGAGTAAACATGTGAGCCTTTTTTAAATTTGTAAAGTTACCACCTGATATTCGCACTATTACAGATGTAGCTCTTTTTAGATCCAAACTCAAAACCTATTTGTTTAGAATGGCTTTTAATACATAGTAGTGGTGTGACAATTTCCCTCTCCTCCTCCTGTATCTATGTAAAGTTTTCTGATTTTACTGTTTTCTATGTTTCATTCTTTTTATTGTATGATATGTTATTTTATTATTGGTTTCTGATGTGAAGCACTTTGGATACCTGCTGGTTGCTGTAGTGCTATATACATAAATGTTGGTTTGATTGATTGATTGTAAATATATTCTCTCATAAGTATTTCTACCTAAATGCATTATCTAACTAAAATGTATATTGGTCTTACCATCTAGGGGTCCAGGGACTGGTCGGCCCTGGCCCAATCCCAACAATGCCAACTCTGTGAGTACTAATGCACAAACACACACATACACCCAGAAAAATGCTGGTTCAGATTGCAGTCACATCTCCTCTCAGAGCTGCCGAGGTCTAATGTGCTCCAGGGTTCCAGTCTGGGATGTAATTGTAGTATTATGTGTCAGGGTTTCCACAGACAGTTGGCCAGACCGCCATAATGATATTAGGATGATCAAATGATGAATGATGACATTTTGAGGTATGGAAAGGGTTTGCACTCACCCATTTCTGGTCTGTAATGTTTGTGTTTTTGGTTTCAGATGCCTTACTCATCCCCCTCTCCTGGTGCATACGGGGTGAGAACACCTCTTAACTCACACATACCATATGAATTTCAGCTTGGGGAAAATACAATTTTAAAGATTTTAGTTTTACATGTAAATGTTTATATGTTTATTGTACATAGGGTGCTTCTGGAGGTGGGGGGCCCCCAGGAACTCCCATCATGCCCAGCCCTGCAGGTTAGTGTTTTCCTGACCTAAGCTGTTAATCATTACCCTTTTCATGCACTATTGAGTACCATTTATATTAGGGTTGCACGATTCCGAAAATTTAGCGATTCGATATCGATTTGTAGGCTCAGGATGCGATTCAAAATTGATTAGGATAGCTCAGTTGGTAGAGCAGGCGCCCATATATAGAGGTTTACTCCTCGACACAGCGGGCCAGGGTTCGACTCCGACCTGCAGCACCTTTGCTGCATGTCATTTCCCCTCTCTCTCTCCCCTTTCATGTCTTCTGCTGTCCTATCCAAAAAAAGGCTGAAAATGCCCAAAAACATAATCTTAAAAAAAACAATTCACAGTATGTAAATGTAGTTACTTTTCCCATGTGATTGCAGTAGACATACAATTTAAAAAAAAATAAATAAATATATATATATATATATATATATATATATATATATATATATATATATATATATATATATATATATATATATATATAATAGACACACACACAACCGGTCAAAAGTTTGGGGTCACTTAGAAATTTCCATTCCAGACAGAATACCAGCTGAGATCAGTTGCATTGTTTTTTTTTTAATCAGGGCAGCAGTTTTCAGATTACATTATGTGTTTACATAATTGCAAAAAGGTTCTCGACTGCTGTAGACAGAAGTGGCTGAAGAAACGCTTGAAATCCATGCTTTTTGGTCTAAACGTCATACCCAATTTAAAAGTGGTACAGCTCCCATATACTTTGACACTCTGGGGTGTGCCTGATATCACTGGAAAGGTGATTGATATGGGTGTGTTTGTGTATTTGTATTTAAAGTGTTTTTATTTTGTACTTTATTGGCTTTTTTCTTTGCACTTTTCAAATGGAAATAAAAACAAAACGCAGACATCTGTCTATCTTTTGGCTTCTGTAGTAAGCTGAGACATGTGGCTAATGCCCTGTGTTGTCTGTCACCTGTCAGATGTGTTTACAGCAGTGTAGTTTAATCATTTTACAGATGTATGACTTGGACGGAAATAAAAAACCTCCATTCTAGCCTCTGTAACTCTGTGTCAGTAAGGCCTAGAATCACTCTGACTCAAAACTTGAGTGTTACCTTTCCAATGATATCAGGCACACCCCAGAGTGTCAACGTATATGAGAGCTGTACCATTTTTAATTTGGGTATGACGTTTCCTTTTTGCAATTATGTAAATACATAATGTAATCTGAAAACTGCTGCCATGATTAAAAAAAACAATGCAACTGATCTCAGCTGGTATTCCGTCTGGAATGGACATTTCTAAGTGACCCCAAACTTTTGACCGGTAGTGTATATATGAATCGATTTTTGGAATTCTATGAAAACACATTTTTAATCGGTAGAGCTTGAATCGCGATACAAATTTTTCTTTTGCACACCCCTAATTGATATATCATTGCACCTTTTCCAGACTCAAACAACTCTGGTGACAATTTGTACACCATGATCAACACTGGATCCGGCAACCGAAACAATGTAAGTTCTGTTTCATCATTCTCTTCATTAAGTGTTGATATTGTGGCCATTGAGTAAAGTAGAAGTACTATTAGTACAGTTAGCATACATTTGAAGACGGAGCACTTTCTAGAAAATATTGTTTGTATCCCACTAACTACCTAATTACTTATATCCCTTTTGCATCAAGCCCACCATTCATCCTGTGTCAAGCGATCTATGTTAACAACACACCTAAACATCAGGGTCAGGCCTGTGAATGTAATGGGGGGGTCACTTAGTAAAAAAGTGGTTGGCAGAGGACAATAATTAAGTGGCTGAGGTATACAGTGTGTTTGTGAGCTCCACTGGTGGTTATGAAATGCTTGTACCTCTCCACCATCTTAACACACTCCTTTGCCCAATGACAGCTTGCAGCTGGTGGGATAGTAGTCTATATTGACGACGTTTCGTTTCCGGGATTGTTCAGGTTCCGCCGGATGTCCCTTATTTTCGGCTGGATGTCCCCCACCTTCTGCTTTCTTTGTGTTGGCATTCTAAACTCTGGTCGATTCGGGAAACATGCGCCAAGCTAGAACCGACAATCAATTTATATTTATCTTTTTTTTTTTTGTTGTTGTAAAATTCTCCTCACACACTCGACAGCCTTTTTAATTCCAGAGCTCGCCTCCCTACGTTCACACGTTCCACAAGTTCCTTCCCGAGGCTATTTTGCAGAGGCAAATTACTTGCGTCCGGCGCCTAGCGCTGCCCAAGACGACTGTGATTGGTTTAAGGAAATGACGATAAACCAGAGCACGTTTTTTTTCGTTTGGACTAGCCAGACCTTCCTCCGCAGCGCTTTGGAGGAAGGTCTGGCAATGCGAGACTAGTGGGATAGTGACAATTGATCTGGTCTACACATCCATTTTGCTGGGCAAATAAATTTAATCTAAAAATGTAATTTAATTTAAAATGATTTCACTCTTACATGTATGTCACCACTGTAAACTACGAAAGGAAATTAATGAAATGAAATTTTACTTAATAATGTTCCATTCCACCAAATTGCATTATATGATCCAGTCCAGTATCTTTCTCCCAGTTAGATATAGGATGTAGGATCTAGTAGCTTTCAGACAGATCCCAAGCCCCTGCATGCCACTGTTGAAGGAAAAAAACAAATAACAGAAACACTGGACATCATCTTTTTTTATTTAATTTTTAAGGGTTAACAAATAGTTTCTCTAGGAAATGTTTACTTCCTTGTCCATAGCGCAGGCCTGCTTAAAACCACTTGTGTCCTGACCTTACTAAAGCACATTTGCACTTTTCTTGAGTTGCACTATTCACCCAGGAATGTATAGAAAAGATTTCTGTTGAAACAAAACGAATGCACTTGTTATACTGGTTCTGTTTGTGTTATTTGATACTGTAGGCTACTGTTTGAGTCACTCTCTTGGAGCTGAAACGAGGACGTTTCAGTTGAAAGAGGGACTGACGTTCACAATAGCAGAAATAAGTAAATGCACGGTGTAGTCACTGAGTTCCTGCTTATTTTTAGTCACTTTTATTTTGAACCTCGATGCCAACTGTGTTGTTGAGATGTGGTTAGTGAGTCCATGCTGTCTTGTTTCCCCTCCAGTTCCCTATGGGCCCCGGCTCTGACGGACCCCTGGGAGCCATGGCTGGGATGGAACCACACCACATGAACGGGTCACTAGGTAACACCACTCACTACAAAAAATACACTTACTAACAAAACACAGAAATGTTCGGGTTGCATTAAATGATTTCAGATTATACTATGTCCACTATGCCAAGTGGTAGTTCAGTAGAGGGCAATAGAATATATTTCAGGTAGACCCACTGCATAAAGGTGGCTGTCTTATGGTCATAGAATACAAACATTGTCTCATTGGTTTTCATATTGTTTCATTCTTAGGCTCTGGTGATTTGGATGGAATGAACAAGGTAAATATTGTAACCATGCAGAGAGTCTTTGCATTTTGAGCTTAATCGTAAATAAAGTGATTTTTATGTATGTGTATATATATATATATAGTGTATGTGTGTGTGTGTGATATATATATATATATATATATATATATATATATATATATATATACACATAACGCTGTGAACTCTTTGTTTCTAGAATTCCCCAAACAATTTAAGTGGCATTAGCAATCCTCCTGGGACCCCAAGGGATGACGGGGAGCTGAGCGGAAACTTCCTCCACTCCTTTCAGAGCGAGAACGTGAGTCTCTCTCCATGCCAGTTTGTCTCCTCAGCTAACATCACTGGACTGTTGGTGACTGTAATAGTACTTTGATGAAGCCAGAGGTAGAGCGCTGTTGACCACACAGAAAAGCCCCAGTCGCAGCATATTAACACCAGTGACTACAGCAGCAGCGTGGAGAGCTAGCTGGGCATCTGACCAAGGAGTACATGCTAGGGAAGAGGTGTGCGTGGATGTTTGTTTTAATCCTCTCTTCTGTGTGCCTCCACAGTACTCTCCAACCATGACGATGAGTGTGTGACCTCCCCTCCATCCCACCCGACATTATATGCCATCATTCCGAGGATCTGAACTCACTTTAGGACACGGCCAAACACATCAGCACCGAATCAGGGACAGGCGCCATTTTGGTTCCACACTAACGCCAGAATGCTGATCGGAGAAAAATCTAAATGGCTGGCGACTACTGCTCCTTGCTCAAAATGAAGGACAATATCTCCATTTATCACAACCCCAAGTGTGACGAAACCAGCTACTGAAATGCATACATGACACGTTTTATGTTCTTTGCAGAGTCCCCATATCCCTGTCAGTCCCCTCAACCCTACAAAAAAGAAAAAAAGGTTGACGTTTACCTCTTGTACTTTTTAATTATTGCTTTGTGGTGCAAGATGTGCAGGAAATGTCTCCGCTTTTGTCATTTAAAACACTGGAGAGTGTGCATATGCATTGTGAGCTTGGAAAGTCTTTGTCTCGTCATTTTACTTATCGCCATGCATACTGTGTCACAAAAGTCAGTTGACGTAGGACTCAGAATTTGCCTTTTACTCTGTGGCCACCTTTATGAATAATGTACCGTCCTTCCCAGTGCCCACCCTTCTATTTAAAGAGGTTTTGTAAGGGGAAAAGACTTGAAAGATTACGGCTTTTATTTCAACGACCTTTCACAGTATGTAAGTGCTCAGATGGTTCTTACAATGCCAAATTGATCTTGTTTGATCAATTTTAGTCTCCTATCGTTGACAGCAATGCGATTCTGCGCTCTTGGCTGTTTTAATTTAAAGAGCTGGATTGCTGTTGCGTTCTGTCAAGGGAAACCAGACTTCGGCATAAGAAGTGAGTGCATGAATGCTGAGAATCTGTGTACAACATACTACCTAGTGCTGCTCTTCTCTTATGTGGACACCTGCTTTAAGATGTGGTGTGTACCTGTCTGTGCTTAACACTCTGTGCTCTTCATCGTCGTAGCCTTCCGTGTTATCTCCAGTTTGGTTGATTATGATGCAATGGCTGTGAGTGAGCTGCCCATTTTAATCTCTCATACTGATTGGTTGTAACATACTTCTTTCCTGTATCATTGGTTGTCCCCTTGGCCCTGCCCCCTTCTTGCCTGCCCACAATTATTATTATTTTTTTTATTTTTTATATTTTGATACAATCTTTGACTACATATATTGCCCCAGTTATTCAGTTAGTCAAAGCTTTCTAAACCAATTCTAGTAGGCATCATTATAAACTTAGCAGCAGTCTTGTAAATGTGATGAGAATTTTTATTTCTTTTTTTTTTCTGTGAACATTACGCATTATAAACATCTGTCCTATGTTGCCTTTATTTGCTGATATTTTTTTATTTCAAATTGAGGAAAGATTGCTTGTTAATATAATTTTACAATAACTTAACTACCTGTGTGGGTTGTTTTATTTTGCCTGAAAGTAGATTCATATCACATTAGATTTAAGAGTAACTAGAATATGCTACTGAAGCTGTGGACGTTACAAGCAAGGTTTAATGAATGCTTAAGATACACATATACAAAGTATTTAACTGATGCATGAAAATAATGAGAATGATGTTTTGCAGTGTAAAAGACCTGGAGGATTCCATCTTCAGCTTGCGCTCACAGCAAACACACAGGCAGCCCACAATAGCTCATTGTTGTGGCAGGTGTGTGGCAAGTATAATTGTCCAACAGTCAGCAGCTAATATTACATTCACATCTCCTCTCCTGGCAAATGCTAAAGCAACACCACACAGCAGCCTGTAGCACGCAGGATGCACTGGCATCACCAGATCACCGGTCTCCTCACATGTATTTGTGCCTACGGTGGAGTCCTCATCACAGATATTAGATGTCTGTGAGTTATGAGGAGTTCCATACAAAGAGGTAGACATTTCTAATTTTGAATAATTTAGTATCCAAGGGGTAAAACCATCCAATATTTGCTGTAGTCCACAGCCACAAGAACAAGAGGAAATCCTGGACCATGGGGGCGACTTAGTGGAGGGGAAACACTCTGCAGCTTGGGCTGACCTGCTGTGACTTGAGAAAGGACGAGGGACACAGTTGTATGCACCAGTGGTTCCCAACCTGGGGAACGGGGACCACTCCAGTGGGTCACTAGATAAGTCTGATGTGTCGCAAAATGATTAAAATTAACTAGAGGTTCTACTACATACGTTTGTATTATTTTTTTTCCTAATCTTTGGAGATTTTTTTTGTGTGAAAGATTGCATAGTTTTACCTGAATTCCTTGTGATCAATAGACATCTACAGTATGTTATGCAGGTGGGAAACTCTGGTTTACACTACCTTGTAAACTGTTTTTTTGTTTGTTTTTTCTTTACCTGCCTATTTACCATAACTGGGGGTATCCTTTGTGGGACATTCCTCACTGTACATTGATTGGATGACAACAAATCTCTATAGGTAGTATATTGACAGTGTATTATCAAGACTGTAGGGCCTTGAAACAGCCGATAGGACGTGCAGGTGTAGCAATATCCGCAAAAGGTGTTATAGGATAGTGTTTGGATGCATGCATGGCATCCAACAGGTGCGACTGGGGTCGGGTCGGGATCCTTCAAGGTACAGGACAGAGCCATGGAGTTGTCTGGGTAAGGTGGCCTTATAACTTTCTGTTATCCATTTTCTGAATCAGAATTGGACTTTAAAGGTCCAGTGTGTAACGCGTTTAGTTCATTATCAAAATCTTTGTTGCCCGTTCACAAACTTGTCCTTTTTAATGAATATTTATCTCCACCATCAATTCCAAGTATTCCTTTTGGCTTGAAATTTTACATTTGCATTTGCATGAACTGGGGTAGACGCTCCATATTCATGTGCCATCTTGAAATATGTTAGCCGGTAACGGACATACAGGACATACTGCTCTGCCTTTCGCTGTCACATGATAACCTCACAAGTGCTGCTAATGGGTATCGTAGCTTCCCGTCCCCGGCAAGTTTGAAGAAGGAAACATGGAGGACCACACGTATTCAAAATCCAAATTTCAGAAACAGGAGTCTTTTTCTTCGCCCAGAAAAAGAAAAAGGATATTGAAAAGAGCAAGAGACCGGCTTTTTGAAGCTTGAAGGCTACTATAGCTGTAATACGTACTTTGAACTGCGTGGCGCGAGAGAGTTGATTGCGATATATGATCTCAACGCTAGATGGGAGAAATTCCTACACATTGGACCTTTAAATGTTCCGAATCTGACCTGCATGCTAAATGCAAACAACCATACTCACCTTTCTGCTCTCGGCCCTGGCTGTCCCTCGCTGAGGAAATGAGTTTACTATCTGGATTGATCCATGAGTAAGTGAGACGGAGTTCGTGTAGTAAGAATATGTATCCAAAAAATAAATTGCTCAAATGACAGTAGTAAAGAGACGTGACAAATGGAATTTACCGCCTAAAAAGAAAGAAATATCACGGTATGAGAATTTTACCTTTACAAATTTACACCTGTTAGGTAACCTTAGCACAAGTGGCGAGTCACCCGACAACCCACTAGCACCTATCCATTGCTGAGTGGGTTGCCAGGTTGTGTCTACATCTCATGGCGTGACTGAATGGTTACTGTGGGGGTTCATTTAGAAGCTGTCTGTTTTTTTGTTTAGTCAAGATGTATTCATCTCCACCTGCTGGACAAGGCCGTGGGATACAGCTGAAAGGTTTGGAACTGCTAAGTAGCTGAACCTTGAGTTTAGAGTTCTAACAATGTGTTTTACGTCAAGAAAAAAACATCACATCTATTGTTGTGATTCTGAATTTTTGTGGGTTCCTTGGAACTTGTTATTCTCCTTGTGCTGCTTTTTCTTTGTCTTTGATCATCATGTCTAGATTTTTAATCTTAACAGGACAACCAGTCTGAAAGGTAAAAATAGGCCCTTCATGCAGCACTTGAACTCTGTAAACCCTTTCGAAAAGCCTCATTGTACTATGAAAGGTCCTCCACTCTTCTTAGATGATTCATCTGTTCCCTAAAAGTTGGTCGTTAAAAATCAAGATAACATCTGAATCAAGGTTTTGCAAATCAGTAGTAAATATATTAAAAACAAATAAAAAAGTAAATGTCAAGACTCGTAAAGTGCAGCTTAAGCCATCTGAGGTTATTACATTGAAGGAAGTAAATGTGTTTTTTGTAGGCCGATTAATTTTGAAAATGATACAAATTCAGCCAGATGGGTCACCGCAGTGTCTAGGAGCCAAAAAGAAAAATGTTTTTCATATCTGTTGCTCTCCTGTTGGGAGAAAAAATGTCTTCACATTGCCCTCTGGTGGGCTTAAAAGGACCCTCCGGTTTTGTAGAGACCTCTGGCCTAGACACAATTATTTCCTCTCCCTTAAAGCAACTGAACATACTGCTCAAGCTGGCTTTGGTTTTACATGAATCTTAACAAAGGTCCATGGTTGGAAGGGTCTGACGGTGTTCTGGTTTTTGTCTAACAATAGGAAGTAAGGCTGAGCTGCTGCTGGCTGCTCTCCACAGGATGTGGCCTGGCTGGGCTCGATCCAAACCTGCTCTCTCCAACTTTAGAGCCAAACAGTTGAGGTTGTGAAAGCTGCAGCGACACAAAACTGCTTATATATATATAATATATAATATATAATATATATATATATATATATATATATATATATATATATATATATATATATATATATATATATATATAATATATATATAAGCAGTTTTGTGCTTATATATACTGAACCTTGACTGCACTTTTCAGCAGCACTTTATCACAGCCACCATTCCAAATGTTTAATTTAATTTTTTATTTATTTAATTGTTTATTTAGATAGGGACAGTGCATATTAATGGACATCAGTACAAGTACACAATGTAATATAGAGTTAGCACTATAGCTAATTTCCATCTATTGTCCCTAGGCAGATACATAAAAAGAAAAACATAAAAACAGTAACAAGCATGTAACACCCTCATAGTTTGAGAGGCAAGACAAACACTAACAGTCAAGACAAAATACAACAGAACATGTGATTGTCACACATAGTGAAATGTGTGAGGCAGTTAAAAGTGAGTGCAGCTTTGGTTTTCTAAAAGCCAGAATTTTAAATGAGTTTTAAAATTGATGTATGTGGGACAGTCCCTTATTGTGGGGGGCAGGCTATTCCAATATTTATTTTCCTTTACTGACAAAACAGTTTGTCCAAATGTGGTGCACCTAAAATGTATTACACAGTCCCCTTTGGTGGAGGCCCTTGTACTACCACCACTCTCAATTCTTTGAAAGAAGTCATTCAGTGGGGGTGGGGCACGATGATGTATAGCCTTAATATACAAAAGAGGCATACTTAAAACAATATACTTTAAACAAACGGATACATCTTTTTTTTGGGATGTTTGCTGTAACTGTTGTGATTAATGGCCCATGTCCTCTTGTTTGTTGTGTTTGTGCCCTAACCCGAGGGACAATAAAGATCTCAACTGATACTTTTATCAGCAGGGTTTAATTTTGGAGGGGTGGGGCTTTTTTGGCCTTTATTGGATAGGACAGCTGAAGACAGGACGAGATAGGGGGATGACATGCAACAAAGGGCTCCTGGTCGGAATTGATAAGTCGTGCGCCCCTTAGAAACCAGGTGAGCTACCAGGGCGCCCCAGCAGGGATACTTTACAGTCACTTTTACACTAATCAGACATGTCAAAGCCCACACTGCCACTGATGCTGCTCTTTTATTGCGTGCACAAATAGAGAAAATATTAAAATGTACCCAAATATACAGTATGAGCAGGTTAATAATGTAGTGATGGTTCACATTTGGGGACCCTAATTATGCTAACGTTAAAGTGTGGTGATATTTCGAGCCTTTTTAGTGGTATTAAATAGCGATTGAATTTGAGTGTCCCCATGCCACAAATACTATCATTGTAAGCTAACCAGCGGTCCGTGGTAGCCTCATTAAAGCTCCAAACTCATTCGATTAGCATGAAAACATGTCCCAGAGCGCGACAGAGTAGGTACACATCAGTTAAAAACCCCTAGGTTCGTTTTGCGCCGGAATTGTCCTTTAATGCCACACACAACTCCCATGTACATGTGTGTACTTGATTTGTTGAACTTGGCATGACCCACTTACAGTACAGTGGGTTTACTATTTATCACATCCAGACAAGACAGCAAACAACAGCCAGATTGTCATGTGGTGTCGCACTGCTGTGTACGTCAACATTAAAGACCTGCAGCCATGATCTTAACAGAAACATGATGTAAAAATGAAACCTTCTGGAGCTTTGCAGGCTATCTTGTTTTGTCTTAATGGGTTGGGTTGGGAGAGGATGAGTCACAGCGACTCAGAGAAGCGACAATACAACTACAGATGTGTTTGAAACAATGGCTTACAGTTCTTATGCTTTTTTCTTTTAGCAAGTCCCTGTGAGAGCAATTACTTCGATCATCAATGTTAATGAAAACGGACCAACAAAATGTGATTGATGTTGGTTTGCATCTGAACAAGGGCTATGGAAACATTGAAACTGATAATTTGGCAACCAGTGTAATGATAAAACAAACAAAGTGAATAGATGAAGTCCAACACACTTTAGGTCATATGTTGCATATAAATTGGGAACTTTAAGCCAGAATCTTCCCAGGTTATTCTTTATTATACTACAATGCAACATTCAAAAGAAATAAAAAAATGTTGTGATATAAGAACATTCAAAGGAAATGCAGATGGTTATTACATTGAATATTATATTCAATGTGTCTAATCACAAATGCTCCTACATAATTCAGAGAAGGTCTTCCTTTGAGTAATCCATCAAATTACAGTTACCAGAGGTTTGCACTGTAATCATCATATATAAAGCAGTCTTCTGTGAATCACCTCGGAGCAATCAGCCAATCAATTGTATATGTCTGACCCTAACCCTAACCCATGTATATAAGATACAACTCCAGTGACATCTGTTTAAAGGCACCGTTTCTGAATACGGGCTGTGTGCATTTCACCTTGGATTGAGCATTGATACTTTCACAGTATTTATATAGCACCTTAACCTGCTTTATAATAATAATAAAAAAAAGTTTTTTTTCAATATGGGACATTTAAATCTTAAGGTCTTTTAAACTTTGGAATTAGGAGACATCTACTGTACACCATGTGATACCTCAAACACAAACTCTTGCCTGGACTGTATCTCTGTGTCTCACTTTATCTGGCTACAGAAGCCAACGGTTTAAACTGCAGCCATCATTAAGAAACACTGAGAGGCAAGTTCTTGAGTACAGGAGAGCCTGGAAGAAATTATTAGTGCAAGTTTGGAGGGGTCATAATATTTCTACTAGTGCAATGGTTGACGCCAGAGAGCAGATTTAGAACTACATGTAGATGTGGCAGTGAATTGATTTGAGTCTTGAAAAAACAAAGACAACCCCATCCCATGCTGAACAAAAAGACACACACCTACATATACAGTACATCAGACTGGTCAGATGGCGAAGACATGTCTTGACTTGAATCAACCTTATTTCATCTTCTCTAGTAACAAACGCACCTCCATAGGATGGTAGCCCATAGGCCCCATGCCCCCCTAGAGAACACAAAGAGAGGAATGTTAGTGACACTTAATAATGTGTAATTCTACATTTCTGGCATGGCTAACATGGGCCTGGCTCCATGCCAAGAATTCGAGAGTTGCGTCTCATTTTTGTCGCTGCTCCTCCTCATGTGATAGCGTGAGTGCAGATAGCATTGGGACCTTTACACTCACAATGCTGGTAATATATATATATATATATATATATATATATATATATATATATATATATATATATATATATATATGACTGTGGGGTGAAATAAAATGTCCCTGGAAACTCTTCAATCACAAAATAAAAGTACAGGAATTTGTCTTAGTGACAGTGGTGCACATATCTCACCTTGTAGACAACTTTCCCAGCCTGCAGCACATAAAGCCTCTCAGGCAGAGCACCATACTTTATGGCAGAGACATTATTCATTTCATCCACAACCACGGGACACTGGGGCTCCTTTTGAACCAAGATCTGTGCTGCAGACAGCCTGTCCTCCAGGCTCCGGTGCTGGTTGATGTCAAAGTTGTTGGTAAAGGCCAAACCGTCTGACACAAACATAAAGAATGTGACACTTTTTTTTTTTTTTTGGTGAACTCAAAGATCCAACATTTAGTTTTGGTAAAATTTAAAATCTGATCACATAAATCAAAAGAAGACGACATAAAAGCGTGTATTGTATTACCTCATCATCGTATTAAGTGATGTAATCATGCAATAATGAAATTGCTGCATTTAAAAATCCTCCACAGCAGGTTTTTTTTTTTTCATCAATATGTAGACCTAAGTGGTAATGGTCAATTATTAATTAATTAATTTACCTTTCTCTCACCTGTTGCATGTGCCTCGGCGATGTAGATCACAAGAAAGTCAGCTACATCGCTGAAGTCCTTGACGAGTTGCTTGAACTCCTCAAGTTTGTACATAAACGGGGGTCAGGTGCAACTTCCAAAACTCAACACCAGCGGCCTGGTGTCTGCAAAAAACAAATACAACATGCTCTAAATGTAGGTGCAGAGAGAGAGAGAGAGAGAGAGAGAGAGAGAGAGAGAGAGAGAGAGAGAGAGAGAGAGAGAGAGAGAGAGAGAGAGATCACGCACCTTTCAAGTACTTGTAAACACTTGTGTTCTTTCCCTCCATGTTGACCACAGGTGTATCCGGAGCGTCTCCTCCCAAAAACGCCTCTTGTCCGAGAGACAACCACAGTTGTTGAGAGACGGTTTTACAGAAGTTTACAGAGCCAAGCGTCTGACTCCAATCTTCATACTTAAAGTTGGGATTCTGAGTCATGGTGGTCTT
Source organism: Sander vitreus (assembly GCF_031162955.1). Taxonomy (NCBI): domain Eukaryota; kingdom Metazoa; phylum Chordata; class Actinopteri; order Perciformes; family Percidae; genus Sander; species Sander vitreus. The sequence goes on from NC_135863.1 coordinate 19,811,655, forward strand.
TTCACCCATTTTGAGGATTATCTTCTTGGTGAGACTTGGTGAAATATATTGCATAATCAAGATTATGAGATTGATTCCTATCATATAGCAAAACATGCATGTTGTCGACAAATAGACCATCAGTCTTTGCAAAGACATGTTTGCGCCTTGAGCGTGAACTCCCGTTTTCAGAGCGCCTCAGTCATCTGATTGTTAAAACATGTCGGGTTGCCGCCCACTCTGCTAACGTTGGATAACAGCTGCCTTCATGGCCCCTTTTGAGAGCTCGTACTTTGTAGATAGCAAGTAAACACGGGTCCTTTGTGATGCATACATTGATGTTGACGTTTCCATCTAACCAGACCTCCTAGTAGCCTACTGTTGGAAACGATGGCACTTCAAAGGTCTTCCTTTAGGACGCTTTGTCCGAAGCAGAGAAGTAGCCAAAGCCTAGGCAAAGGAAAAAAATAGCGTTTGATTTCCATGGATATGGTTTGCTATCTTGCTGGCTAGAGGTGGATTCACATTAGATTTGTGACACCCGTATGTGTACATAACGTTCTAGGGTTTCCTACACAAACCTTAGGGGCTTTAGGTCATATTTCGTGATCTGACAGATGTTTTCAACGTTTCAATCCAATTTTCCGGTAACACTTTACAATAAGGTACACAAAAATGTAGGTAATTACTGAGGAACAAATGAGGAACGAACAAAGAACGAATGAGGAACGAATGGTTACTTAATGATTAGTTACTGATTGACTCATTCATTTAACAGACTGGTAGCTACTGTTAAATGAATGAGTAACGAATGGTTATCGTTGCCCATTCATTTAACAGTAGGCCTAGCTACTGTTTACCAGTAACTAATCATTAATCCTTGAATCACAGTCAATCAGTAAAGTCATTAACAAACCATTCGTTCCTCATTCGTTCCTCAGTAACTAGGCTACCTACATGTTTGTGTACCTTATTGTAAAGTGTTACCAATTTTTCTAATGTAGATCATAGACTGTATATTGGACGGATTGACAGCTTCCCAAAAGTGAAGCTAAAACCAAAGAATTTCTAGACCGGCTTTGCTAAAACATTTTGATTGCCCCCTGGTGGAAGGCTGCAGTAAATGTCATAAACCCCGCCCCCCTCCATGTTAGCAGATGGGACACATTATTATCAAAGGCAGTTATATAGTTATAGAGAATCTTTGTTATTAAACTAAAAAAAAGAAAAAAAAATACAAGTCAAATCCATTTTTCCCAAAGATTGTTTCTGTCAAATTAGGTAGTTCTTATTGTTTCTTCTGCTTATTGTTGTTCAAGTGTTTATTTTTCTGATAGGAAACGGGATGAAACGTCATGATTGACAACTGTGACTTGCGATTTGTCGGGCGTGTATGGGCGGGACTTCGATAGATGGTCTAAATTCACTACTCTAAAGTTAACGTTCAGCCCTCCGCTAGTCTAGTTTACTGCTGTACTCTATGCATAGCTGCACTTAATGTTAGTAATGAAACAGCAATCTGGCACATCTCATGACTGTGAATAAGTATGGGTATTTAAATTAAGATTAATAAGATTTTGGTCTGGTGGCACACCTTGTTCACCATAGATAGCCCCAGTGATGGATGTGTCTTGTTTGCTGAATCATTTTTATTCTCAGAAACAATTGTGACCATTGGGCGATCTAGCTAGTGCTTCCCAAAGTGCAGGCTGGGTACCCCCAGGGGTCCTTGAGGGGGTTCCAGGGGGTCTGAAGCAAAAAGGGGAATCAAATTCCAGCCATATGACATAATGACAGAATATATGACTATTTTGGTCATGGGTTTCATAAATAATCTGTAATAAAACATCTAAAAGCAAAAAATCCTATCAGATGGGGGTCGGTGGTTAAATTTGTGTCAGTTTGGGGGTCCTTGTTTGGGAGCCACTGATCTAAAAGACCATGAAAGTCATGCACTCAGTTCCCACATTTATCGTGCGTTCAGAAGAAAAAGAAAACATTTTTTTTCAATGGTTAAAGCTGTTCTAAATGATTCACTTTTGTACCCCTCCTTGACTTTCCTCCCTTCCTTTCCTTGCCAGCAGGTAACTGCCCCAGGTCGCCATTGGTTTATGTTATTAACATATGTGTATTAAAATGTGTGCACTGTACTTGAATGAATTCCAATCCAGAAACTATGATGATCAATCTGCCCATGTTCCTTAAATTGCCCAAGTTGCCTACTACCAGGGAGGTGAAGTAGAGGAGATGTAACAGGCAGGCAATCTTCAGTCACAGCTATTTAATCACTTGAAAGTATAAGATGTGGATTCTATACATTCCTTTTAGTTTTTGACTCTATGTGAAAAAAAGACAAAATATGTAATTGCATGTAACAGTGTGTGCACTAGGCTTAGGCTATGGTTTCTAAAACTACAGGCCTGTATGTGGCAGTCACAGTGTTATATTTCAAGATTTATCAAAGCATACAATAACAATTAAACAATAGCTTACTTCTTGTAGCCTATTCCATGCAGAAATTGATTTATTTACTTGATCTGTTATCAGTTCACAATCACTTGATTAGTGATGAGCTGTGTTTCGAGACCCAGCAGATGGTAAGATACAACGGTGCAAAAGTGTTGATGTCAGAGTCCCAAGATTACATTTAACCAGACTCAGGTTTGGGCATTTTGTTTTGGAAATGACATACGTATCTTAACAACAGAATGGAGAGGAATACAATGAATAAGATATGTTTCATGTGGTTTCCAAACTTATATAAAAACTGAAAATAAAACAGCATGACAAAGAGTTACAGTGAATGAACAGCTATGTGCATACATGCTCAAAAGAACACATTATATCCATTGCTTAAACCATCAACAGACGTAAGTGCTTTATCTCTCTCTCTTTATCCTGCTGTCGTCCATGTTCATCCACGTGGAATCATATTTCCAACAGCACGCAAAGGCAGCATCCCATTACCGTCCTGCATTTCCGCGTTTTTAAAGCCCAAACCTATTGCACAGACAGAACCATTTGGCGCAACACAACACACTCTCTACAGAACATTTATAATCTTTAACTCGACCGTTTTTTCCACTTACCCGCTTGTATATGTCGCACTCTAATAACCATATGTTTGATGTTACTGACGGTGTCAACTCTGACCTTCAGGGTTTTTCTTACTACGGAGAGGCCACTTGGTGACGCTGTAGAATAGCATTTCCCACAGAAACGCTGTTCTAGATGAACCAGCTCTCTTAACACGGAGTTCATCACAGGAAACAACAATTTAACGCGTATGGACGTTGGCGAGACCTGGCAGATAACAATATTTAATTCTTTATTTTTAAGTAAGTTCAATTTTAAAGCCATATTCCAAAGATATCCGGTAATCGTTTGGATATTTTTTTTTAGCAGTCAGTCAGATGTAATGAACCATGATCCAGAGAATAATTAAAAAATAACCGAAGAAATCATGCAGTTGTGAAATATTATGTAGGCCTATCTCAAACAAAACAACAGCCTGCTGAACAAAATGCCCGTTAATGTGTGAATTCTAATATTTCCGTTTCATTCACATTTTTAGAAGAAATGTCGCATTTGGAAACAACATTAACCTAAATGATGTCAACATTCTGCTGTAGGCCTATGAAATCACATCCCAATTTTTTTAAGTAGCCTAGAGGCCTAACGTTAACTGTGCGCAGTTGTCATGAATCTCTCTCTAGCCAAAATTGATTAAAGTAATTATATAAAAGTCCAAAAAGTGATGTGTTTTACATCGGGATAATTCTGAATTTCAGCTAAATTTCAGTGGTATTTTCCATTATAGCCGACATGTTTTGAAACGAAGCAGAGCAATGGCTGATATGATTTGATCATAACGCACCGCGGGCGTAGCCTACCTACTGCACCAAAGCTTGGAGAACACCGTTGTTAAATGATCTGTTTAACTTTATTATTATTCTTTTTTTTCTTTTTCTTTTTTTTTTTTTTTTTTACATCAAACGTTGAAGACTGGGTAACGCGCGATAGGCTACATGCCAAGTATCAGCATGCGCATGCTGTAGCTCGCAAACTTCACATCCGAGCTCGCCAACAGCAGTCTTGATCCATCTTAGCCTCCCACAGAAACACGGACACAGTCTTCATTGGTGCTTCTGAATCCCGGGTGCCAATCAGAGAGAGAGAGAGAGAGAGAGAGAGAGAGAGAGAGAGAGAGAGAGAGAGAGAGGCAGAGAGACGCATGGGATGCTGATGACTGATCCTCACTGAGATGATGCTATCGATCAGGCTTGCAGTTGCTCTCCACTTCAGTTTGATAAACATGCTGATGTGCGCCATTCGACTTTTTTTCTGTTCCTCATTGGCTAATTGAATAAGGTAGGTATTGCCAAAATCCCTAAAGTTTAATCGTTTTGTTGGATGTGTTGATTCTAAAGTGAATGCATTACACGGAGGAAACAGCCCGTCTTCGCGTTGATGCAGTTTGCAGTGATTTAGTTATTTTTCCTTTCGCTTGCGCAGGTAATGTGAGCAGCAGAGCCGCACACTGCATGGGAAAGCCGAGTCATCGATGCAGAACCCCTCAGCGCTGTTCGGGATGGTCAGCCACTGTCAGACCCCAACTTTTACAGACTTCACCGGCTTGTCGCTCTCCGTCTACGGCAGCAAGGCGGACATCTGTACGCGGCGGGCCGGGAGCGCTGGTTTTGGATCGCAGATTTGCCGGACTTCCCATGACACCCTGAGTCAAATGAACTGCGCCAGCCCAAAGAGTCTCGGCGCATCCGAAGAAAAGGCGCATCTGGCAGCCAAAGCTCCGCGCTCGTGCCTCTCTCTTCCACCCGTGCAAGGTAGGCTCCTTAGGCCTAAATGTCTTTAACTGATGCTGTAGAAGTTTTGGGGGGGGGGGGGGTTATAAAGTTGATTGAGTGATTTTTGAACACAGTGGATACATTGGATTAATGCAGTAATGACTAATTCTCTCCTTAAAATAAACTATAAGGTAAACAATAACAAATTCAGTCAAACAGCAGCTGTGTCAGTATTGCCAATTTGACCAATTAGCAGTTTCTAGGTTATTTGAGATAAAACGCCATCATCCAAAATAATGTTGCTTCCATATGGCTCCTCAAGAGCATCCTTCGAAGCAGCTGTGCTGTGTATTTGTGTTGAAAGCCCTGTTTGCAGTTGTGGATTAGGTCTGTTAATTAAACCCAGAGCTCACTTGGATCCTCCGCCAATTCATAAATAACACCAGAATCAAAGTCTCTGTTGCACACGAAGGCGGCCATGTGAAGTGATGTGCAGTATGTGGAGTAGCTGCCAAGCAAGTGTGCATTTCCTAAGGATGTTAACAAGGCATGCAGCGTTTAGCTCACCTGATTAGTGTGAAGTTGGCTCATTTAGTTAAATATGGAAAACTTGGCAACTTGAATTTTTGACAGTTTAAAACAATATTTAAAGAATAATTAATAAAAAGAACAAACATGTTTTCTTCTGTTTTCTGTCAAATTTAGAAAAATATATTAACTGTAAATGCTGAAATGGCTCAGAATTCATATTTGAATTAGTGCCATGCCAAAAAAAAAAAAAAAAATGGAATAAACTTTGACTTGGCGCTCATCAGTGAAAGCAAAAACTTTAAAACAATTACACAGATGAAATGAGCACTGTCATGCAGATAGCATCCAGAGTGGAAACTGGGCTTTGCGTCTCTGTACAAGCCTGCTCCATCCTGTTTAGACAGAGTGTTGTTGTGAGAGGGCGGAGGTAATTACAGCCCCATCCTAAATTATGATTAGATGGAACAGACTTTTATATTAGCAATCATCCTTGCAGCTAGAAGAGGATCAGCAGATTTGATTATTGTTTCTTCTTGCTAAACACAAACCATATGTCTGCTGAATGTGTCTCAGCATTTATGAGTTCTCTTGGAGCACAGTTGTGCCCTCAGCCCTCCATCCCCAGCATCCCGAACCAGAATGAATCGTCTCATTGTCTTTGCGACGCTTTTGAACTCGCTTCCCGTAAATTGTGGGAATGCAAGATGTGTTATGCGTTTGTGGATTATGTTGAGCAGATTAACATTGAAGCCGACACATCTCTGTTTGTTTGGTTCTGACTGTGAGGCAGTTGAGTGACATTTTAATAGTTTCAATATCTTGTGGGTTTATGAATTAAAATAGTTTTCCGCCTTCTTTTCAAAGTGCTAAAAAAACAACAACCCAGTATCTACTTCCTGAAGCACATACTGATTCAACTACACATCCAAACATATTGCACATTCATGATTTGGCAGTAATACATTTTCACATTATATTTGACTGTACTATTTCAGTAATGAAAAGTTATATTCAGGTCAACTTGTACTCCTAATGTTGCTGTCTATATGAATATGTGCTGTATTGTAGACATTTTGTGTTTTATAGTCTCTTATGGTGAGCATGGAGTATGAAAGTGATCTCAGTACTCATCAGTCTTTTGTATCATGCCTCATTTCAGGCTGATCGTATTACATACTCCCATTTGGGGACAGAGCTGGAATTTAAACTGCATTCTCAACCATTACTTTAGATTTATACTGAACGGAATCTTTGAACAAACACAGACTGTAATGTTCATCCTGATGGAAGTGAGACACTGGAGGAAGAACTTACCTCAGACGGGAGATTTCTGACCTTTAACTGTGCACCCTGTGATTGCAAAATCTCAGTAATAAAGGTGATAAAATACAGCGCACTGCTGATGTTTCATCGAATCCTGTAGGATTTTTCTGGGAGGTAGTCTGAGACATTTGCATTCAGTGCTCCTCTGTTGATTTCCTAATTACTCACAAAAATGTGAATCTACGTTGTTTGTTAATTCTTCATGCCAGTTTGTGTGCATCCAAGTGTGTTTACAAGTGTCTAATTGAGTAAGAGAGTGAAAGATTGACAGCGAGTGAGAAAGCTTGCGTGTTAATGAAATGACAAAGCTGAAGTGCTGTTGTGGGAGTAGAATTTTTACAGGCTTGGATTTGATTTTTATGGGCCAGGTATCCTGAATGAAAAAAAATAACTCAACATTTAGTCCAAACTTGCTGTATCGGTTCAACCTCGCAATGTTGCCAGCATAAATCCAAAGACTATTTTTCATATTTTTTCTTTACATCATGTTGAATGAAGCACAAATCGCAGTGACTTATGCCACACCTGGTGCGTAGGTCCCGAAACCAAGCGTATTGCTCTTCATGACTGGAACAGCGGCTGATCATCATCCTTACACTACGAGTCCACTGTGCTATAAATATTAGCGGCCACCAGCAAAGAAAATATTTAACTTGCAAAAGAAAACACTTGACCCCTCTTGAAAAAGAATATCAGGTTTGAATGGTGTGTGTACTCTAGCATCATTCGATACCTTACTAAAGTTTCTCCTGGCCCGGGACGAAGCTGCAGAGTGTGTGAGCTTATTTGAGGAAAATGTTTGAGTTAGAGGAGTGTGCTGGAGACCCAAACTCCCTCTCTCAGATAAATGCAGAGGTCTGTCTGTTGATTCAGCCTGCGAAGAGATGAGTAATGGATATTTGGATTTAATTATTATCTATTACTGTTTCTTATTGTCTTTTGCCAACACACATCACCGTGACATGTTTATTATAAAACTGTACAAACAGTATTTATACATGCAGTATGCACACCTGTATGCAAGCACACAACGCCACCAGCATCCATTGCTAATGCAGACACTGTGCCAGCATATGCTGAACACACACACACACACATCCACACACACACACACACACATGCCACACATTGACATACACACACACACACACACACACACACACACACACACACACACACACACACACACACACACACACACACACACCACACACACACACACACACACACACACACACACACACACACACACACACACACACACACACACACACACACACACACACATATATGTATACACACACACTTTTTTGAGGTGAAGTGACATTGGCACCAATGTTGAATTTCCTCAAAACGACTTAGTTTCCTGTGTTTTCCCCAGCAGCATTTGTAGACGTCAGACTGCGGGGCGATAATCTGACTGTTATGAGAAACAACCGACCATTACAGCCCCGCTTTGAGCCTCTGCTGTGTCAAACACTTAATGACAGCTTACCAGTAGCTTGTGAATAGTTTTGGTTGTGTGTTCACAGAGAAACACATTAAGGGCTTTCGGTGAAGTCACTTATTCTAATCAAACTATGGGGTTTGTTTATTATTATTCTTTATAGAAGGAGGAGTTGGCATTCATGTTCTCTATTTTCTCTCTGGGACTGATTTTGTCATTGCTTTGAAAGCAAAATGTTCTCTTCATAAAAAAAATTCTGATATAGAAAAGTAATTGATAATAGAAATGTTCCAAAAATATACTTATCATTCATCATCAAAGTACTCAAAAATCTGGCGCTCAGCCTAACCTACAAGGGAACTGGTGTTCACATTTAATGTATCCAGTGTGTTCCATTGCCTTCTTTGGGTTGTTGTTTAGAGACTTTCATCTATGGTAAATCTTGAGATTTGTGTCACATAAAATGTTTTTACAGCTACGATTCTGGGAAAATGTTTGCTTCAGCTGTTTCAAATTTCTTAAATTACCTTGGACTTCAGGCTTATAATTGCTTTAAGTCGGCTTTGATGCAAGCACAGATCATATTATTATTTCTTCATCTTGGATCTCAGTATTTTCTTTTGGTTTTGACTTGTGAGCCAGTTGCCATTTGTGACACTGTTATACCCGTTTTGCTGAATCTGGGGTATGCCCGTAGTCTGTGTCAATGATTCAAGAGTTTGTTAAGTGGTGGTTGAATAGTAGTAGTGCTTTGTCAATTTGTTGCGTAATGCCTAAAAGACCAAAGAGATGGTACTAGATCCTAAATCTTTAGAAAATGTATTCCTGATGGATGGATGGATCGCCAGCGGCAAGTGATTGAACAGGTGATGCAGTGCAAATATTTAGGTGTGAATTTTGACCAGTTTAGATTAGGGGCACTGTGACTGACAGTGTGTTTGTGTGTGTGTGTGTGTGTGTGTGTTGGGTGGAACAGCAACCTTCATGCCCAAACCAAATATTTTCTTCTTTCTTAAAAATTAGCATTATTAAGATTATTTTTTGGGGCTTTTCCCTTTATTAAGTAGCAACAGTGGATAGACATGAAAGGGGGAGAGAGATGGGGGATGACACACAGCAAAGGGCAGCAGGTCGGATTCAAACCTGCGCCACTGCAGGACTCAGCCAACATGGGGCGAACACTCTTACCGGGTGAGCTAGAGGTCAACCCATTATTGTATTTTTAATTATCCTCTAGCAAAGCTGAAAATCAATGATGGCTGATATCCAAATCCTCTGAGACGCAAGCATTCTAAAATGTCAGTTTTGTGCCACTTTCACATTTTTATTTGTCCCTCAAAATTTCCATTATTACATTATACCCATTCCAAAATCTTGCTGAATTGTAAGTAAGACACTGAATCCCTGCTACCTCTCCGGATCTTTTCTCTGGAAAACCTGAGCATCAAAATATCCGTTTATTAAGTTCAGTTGGAGTCTGACAGAGTAACTGAGGATCTCCACATTACTGTTGGTCAGTATGCCAAGAGGTTGTAGCAGCGACGGAAGGTTATAGCAACTATTCCTCCCAGATGTTGTGTAAGACTGATCTACCCTCCGAGGAAACATTTTGCTGTCACTGTTGCTAAAAGAGATATGACCTTCGATTGAACTTGTGGTTCACTTAGTTTCACGGCCAAGGTTAACGGAGAATTCTTTTTATACCAGATTGTGAAGAGGTTACATATGGTACATCTTTATGTCTTACATGTCAGTTTACACACAGTGATATTTTACATAGAATAGAATTTGAATAGAATTTGTCAACAGGAACTAACAAACAAACAACCACACATCGGCTCTTTCTGCATTTGTGCCTCTAAATCATGCGATATGATGATAGAAAACTTTTGAGAAGAATGGTGGTAACGTTCTTCTCACAAGTTTTCTCACAAGTCAGTACATTCCCATGATCCAAAGAGAGCGCCTCAGCCCACGTCTTTTGCGTCCTGTATGAGCTCAGCGGTGAGTTATGGGCAAATGCAAGGGTGTTGCAGCGTGTAATGTTTGCAGCATGTTCCATTGATTCATAAAGTGGAGGCCCGGTGATGATTCGGCAGCGGTATTCCCGTAAACCTCTGTCTGGCTGAGATACTGAGGAGGGAATGCTGGGTAATGGAATGAGAGTGCTTCCTGAGTCACAGCCACTAGAGAGGGAGAGTGAGAGAACACCCCTGGTCTGGCATCTGCTTGGTTGAATCACCTCAATCAAAGTTGGCCGGGAATACACATGACGTGTGTGGAAACGGGAGATAAATGGCAGAGGAAGACACGAGTGTTGCATCACCTTGACTGAAGTTGGATTCAAAGAGGGAGAAGGAGATTTATTGGAGTTTGTGACTGTTTCTGCCCAAGTATCTTCTGACTAGTCCTCTAGTTGCAAAATGAACATGTGCATGCGTCAACCCACAAACAGACACAAAACATACATTTTTAGTTCTCTGCTGTCCTTTTCCTTCTCCGTAGTCTGTCGGTCAGGTCAAATGTTCTCATTCTTATGTGACCAGTGTGGTATGACTATTGCATCTCACTGTAACCAAAGGAATTCTGACTTTCATTCTGCCAATGAATCCAACCAGTCACACAGCAAAAATATGATCTGGTTCGAGTAAGTGTCGAAATATCACTGGAATACCAGAAGAAAATGTGCTCTGGGCCTCAGTTTAATCAAGAAAAAGCTGCAGAGTTGGCTCAGATATGTCATCATAAAAATGTATTTTTAGTCTAAACCTTGCCTTGAGAAGTACTCACAAAGTTTCACACACCACACTTTTGCTGATGAGGGGAAAAAAGCTGCCAGCTTATTGTGAATCAGACCAGATTTGTTTTACCTTTTAACTATTTGTAACAGATAAAGAGACTTTTCTCTGATTCTTTTCGCCTGGACAGACATGCCACGGCTGACCACATGTCTATAGAGTCTGTATTACTCATGCATTTTCAGACAGCAGCGACTCCTCTCGCAGACCTCTCTGTGTATGACTTAGCACACGGGTGGGTTTTTGATTTACATCTCGGCTGTGCCACTTGCTGTTCTTGGCTCGACGCTGCTGTGTTTCATCAAAGAAAAATCCGCTCCCCTCTGACTGTGGCAGTTAAGACGGCCGTCCGCCGCTGCGCTGCCTCTGCCAGAGCTGACTGGGCCCTCACAGCTGTCAGCTGGAGAGAGAGACAGAAAGAGAGAGAGAGAGATGGCAGGAGAGAGATGTGGCCATTAGGATCAGGGCTTCACTGACCTCCCTAAACAAGCTGCAAGAACACAGATTGTTTGTGTGTGAAAGGGCAGTTTTGGACGTCTGAGTCAATCACGAGGAGGCTCCCATTTAATCTTTTCCACCAGAGAGTATCCTATTACTCTATCAGCAGTTTATCTCATTTGAACTGTGATCAAGATGTGAGTAACATACACAACGCATAATAGTTGCTAAGTGTGCATCACAGCTCTGGAAACAGATCACCTTTTGAAACGGCTACAACAACAGTTTCAAATGCTCGAAAACCTGTTTAAGTAGTGTGCGAAATGGCCCTTTTTTTTCTTTTCTTTTTTTTCTTTTTTTTTACAAGGCTGGTCATCCAGCCAATCAAATATTGGCTTCAACTGAGTGGTCAAAAACAAATGGGCAAACATGATGCGAGCCGAGGCTGTTTTAATGCCTTCATTAGAGCTGAGGAGAAAGCAGCCAAAAAGCTTGAGTTTTATCCTCTCTCTTGTTCTCCCTCCGTCGCTGCCAGGAAGCTGCCATGGGGCAGTGCCCAGTCAGCTCACAGCACCATTGGCTGGCGCTGCCCCAGAGGACTATGAAAGACATTATAAAGTCTAATAGTGCAGTTTATATACTTTATAAGTGCTTGTTAATAGAAGCCCAGCATTCTGGAAGAATTACTTATTCTCTAGTCATGTGCAATGCAGTCCAGCCCCTACACTGTATTAACTTACTTAGCAGGACTAATAAGCGCAAAAAGGAACGACGGAATAAAGGTTGCTTAGAGAAAAAGAAGTACTCTTGCTTGTCGGTGAATGATGTGGGTCGACATCAGTCACAAACCCTGAGCGTCACAACTTGCACATGATTCGGACTCAGATATTCATGTGTGCATTATGTCATGGCAGATATAGATCTGTACACATTATTGTTTTAGATAGAGAGCCAAGTTTCATCACACAGAGTCAATATCTATTTAATTATTCTTTCGATTTCTGAGTTTATATTAAATTTATAATAGCTTATGTATTGTTTGAAGTCAGGACCTCTAATGGTTCCATCAGTGCCGAGAGTGATATCATGCTATTCATCCAATGTCAGCACACAAGCAGCATTGTAGCACAGGTGGACTGGTGTTTTGTCAAAAAGTTTCTTCTTTAGGAGCAAATCTGGACAGTACGATGCTGCATGAGGAGAGGAAGTAGAATATTTTGGGAAAGTGAGACTGATGCCCTGTTCAGGTTAACACTTGTAAGTCCAAGTTGGAGGGAGCTGGGAGCCTCGCCAGGCCGACTCTGGATGTTAATAAAGTTAAGAGGCTCTTTGCCAGCACTGTGATCTGTAACGCTTAGGGATATTTTTACAGACTTTTTACAGACAATTATATTTGAAAGGGAAGGCTGGTTTTCAGTGAGCTAGTATCGGAGCAAGGAGATAAAGTATGTGATAAGAAGATGCAATTTCCCATGTTGTGATTCTGTGGAGTGAGTTTTTTTCATTGTGTAGGAATAATTTCTGAATGAGAACACCCCATGTAGTACTCAAACAGAAGACAAGATATTAACCCTTTGAACACAGCAATAGAAATGGTGCACCAGTGCCTACATTGGTATTTTTGTTTATTGTGATATCATTTATTGGAGTCATCTTTAAACTCAAAAGCCAAAAGTCTTATCTTTCTGCTGCAAAAAGAATGAGAGCTGTAGCTGCCTGAAGGGCGATTTGACAACATTTGTAAAGGAGAGTGAGCATTGTTGACTCATATTTCCTCAGCTAATCCAAGGATTGTCTATTTATTCTGTCTGTCAGGTGTCTTTGTTTAATCATATTTGACAGACTGGTTGCCAAACAGTGGGTTGAAGGAATCTAAGATGACTTTGGCTTGTAGTTTCTGTACTGATGTTGCTGCCTACCAGAGATGTTTGTTCAGTTTCACCATCTGGAACTAAAAACCACAGCTCACAGATGAGCCGGTTGCTCTGTCCAGACGTTACCACTGGGAACAGTAGAGACATCTGTAATCTTCTGGCTCCTGTTGTATCTGTCTGCTTTATATTCTCTACATGAAATTGCATTTGAGAGAAAGCTGTGCATTTTTCATTCTGTTGGCAGTGTTTTCCTGTAATCCTAAACGAGGAAACAATTCTCCTGTATCAGTTTTGTTGGTTACACTTTACTTGAAGGTATCTACATAAGAGTGACATGACACTGTCATGAACGTGTCATAAACATTATAAACAAGTCATAAACGTTTATGACATAAAGCTTCTGTCAGTAAGTGTCATTCTGTTTTTGTCATGACAAGTTAGGGTTAGGGATAGGGTTCATGTGTCATGACAGTGTCATGTGTTCATGACAGTGTCATGTCACTCTTATGTAGATACCTTCAAGAAAAGTGTTACTGTTTTGTTAAAGACAATCGGTTCTGTTGTTCTTTGATTTTCTTGTTGCCAGGATTAAATGTACGACCCCATTTCTTCATATGGTTCATATGGGCTGAGCAAGTGTGTTAAATGGATCCATATTACACTGAGTAATAGCCTCAGTATGCACTCTTCATTAACATGCTTAACATTCCCCCCAAGACCCAGAAGTCGGCTTCTATAATACACTGCTTAACACAAACATCATGTTGGACACTTAGGATCTCTTATGGGGCTCGTTGTTGGCAGTTTTATGAGTGAGCAGATTTGGACAGTGTGTGTGTGTGTGTGTGTGTGTGTGTGTGTGTGTGTGTGTGTGTGTGTGTGTGTGTGTGTGTGTGTGTGTGTGTGTGTGTGTGTGTGTGTGCGCGCTAATGTTTTGGTCAAAGTGAAGGACAGAATAGACATGTTCATGAACTCTGAACATGGAAACCTTGAAAATGTAAGATACACACACACTTTTTGCCAGCTAATTAGAGCAGAGATCCAACAGAAAAGTCCAGTGAAGAGGTTAATACAATGTTATTGTTTTTAGCTGTTTTGGCTTGAGGATGAAATCTGTTGCAACACTGGTCAGCCACTTGTTGCATGTTTCCAAAACAGGACATGCAACAAAGTTTTTGAAAGTAAGAAATCTCAATACTTGGCAAAGTAAATGCTGACCCCCTGATATTTTTTTGACTGAATCGATCACCAATGAGATGTTATGGTCATTTAATGCTTTGGGACATACTTAATATCTGTGTGTGTGTTTGTGCATCAGTGCATAGGTACAATATGTGATTAGGTATTTGTGTGCTTGTATATGTGTAGATGTCCTGTTTTTATCAATTGATAAGAAATGTTTGCTTTGGATCGCTACCTGATGGACCTTCCAAACCTTGATTTCTGTAATATTTAATAAAGATGGTGGTGAGGTTATGTTAAAAATGGATGTTGAAAGATTTATGCCAAATGTGAACCAGTGCGTAGCTGTCCTAGCTGGCTTGAAATGTACAGCTGTTTCCCCCAGCTCAACGTTTAACCTTTACAAGCAAGCCAAAACCCATCAAGAGGAGCTTCACTTACCTTAAAACTGATACGCTGAAATTCTTGGCTCCTCACAGACAAGACACATGGTTCACACGGCTTAGGTAACTAATAAACCTTCTTGTAGCAGAAAACGTCTTTTATATATCGCCAGGAGTTTTTGACAAGAATATTTGGGATGAGTACCTGGCTTCCTCCTCAGTATGTCCTCAGTGAAGCTGAGTCACAGATGTAGTGGACAGATTGAGGGACTGAAGAAAGGACAGGAAAGCATGATTTCTCTCCTTTCTGTCTTCTGTCTATCTAACGCTTTCCCTTAAAAAGTCAGCTCACAGCACATGTTGACTAATAACGATAAAAAGCCTAATCAGGCACTTTCAGCTCGTATCGACAGTGATCTAAAAGGCATGTGCTTGAAAGTTGAAATGAATTAGGCAGCGTCAGAGCCGTGACAGCCAGGTGCTGAGCACTTGGCCCAGCACACTGGAGCCTCAGCCAATTGGAAAATGCTTTTAGAATTTATCTGCACCCTTCTCCCTTGACAAATTATTTTATTGTTCCCACACAGTTGGTTTTCATTTAGTATTTTGGCTAATGATAGGCTGAGAGCATGTGGGCTATTGTTATTCCTTTGTTCAGCACAGATACTTCATATCTAATAGTACACTCTCATGCAATAGAAACATGACACACAGAAGGTGCATAAATGTACACATATGGTACTCAGAATAAGGAACTGTAGTATATAGGGTAAGATGGACAATCTTGATATACTTATTACTTTGTTTATGCTGTACACGGATCCGTGGCATGATGACCTTAGTGACTCTCTGTCAAATGGGGGAATGCTGCTTCCTGAAGAAACAACTTCTGCACAACCTCCTCTCAGCGAACCCTAAACTCAGCTCCAAAACCCTTAATCACATTATTCAGTGTGTCTCATGTACCCGGACTAGCAGATATGCTGTGTGAGAGCTGCAGATGGGAAAGATAGGGTGAAACTCGCCTCACGTCCGAGCCTTGCACTCTGCTTGACCTGAGCTCAGTACATCAGGACTAGGCTGCTAATCTTTAACAAATGCTGGGAGTCTCCATGACCGGGCCCTCGCTGAGATGGCTTAGTCAAAACAGCCCTACTGCTCCTGAACACAACCTCGGCCTCTTACTTAAGTCAAACACTGATTAACTAACAAATACCTGCTGCTTGTTACACAACATTACACAGCCCTGTGCGTTCTGCAGTGCTCCATAGAGTTTGACAGCCTGCTTGCTGTCCTGTAGAGGAACACACAGGCCTACTGTGTTACAGGCCTTTCGGGATTTTTTGGTAAAACGATGCAGGACATTTTAAGTGAGCAAAAGCATAGAAATACTGCACCAAATGACGAGAGTTTTATTGTTGTCATTTAGTGCTTTGTGGTCTGAGTTGAAAAAGAACTATATAAATAAAGGTGTAGCATTGTTACTGTGCTGCATTGTAAAAAACCTGTGGTATTTTCCATAATGGGATACGAACAAAGCAACAACAACAAAATACTAATGTACAACACATTGACATGTTTTCTTTTCTCCCTGTAAGCATGTGTTACACTCAAACTGTGCTTTACATTTACTGTGAAAATAAATCACCAAAATCAGCAAGTAACAATTCACACTGACAACCATAAGCCAAACAGCCAAGATTTTGACAGTCAGGTTTGAATGTAATCATTTTGCGATTAAGATCGCTGGGTTTGTAACAATGTTGCGTCATCACAGCGTCTCCTGCCAACTAACTTGATGGGTAAAAGCAATAACAAATATTTTTACCAGAAGATACAGGTGATACAACATAACCTTTTTGTCCAGTTTCAAATTTCATTGATGATCACCCCAAGCCCTCTCACTTCCCATGTTTCCCTTTTGGTTTAACTGCTAAGCACATTGCCAATTTCACTTGAACACAACAGTACCGCCAACATTTATCGGACACGTCTTCTCAAACACTGTCACTGTTTATGTGGGCTTAGTCTGGCTCAGAATCCAGAATAAAGCCTGACATGTCATGGAACAGTTGGCATGTCTGACACATTGAATTGAGCATCACCACTTGTTCTGTAACCTGTCATCTTGGAGAAATATATAAAGGTTCCAAGTCTTTTTTAAGTATTTAAAATGACATGAATGCATCTGTGGCACTTTGATTGTCTCGGTACTCATATCTGGTTGCACATAAATGGCAGTGTAGTACTGGCCTCCAGCATAAATTGCCAGTATGTTTTTTTTTTTATTTGTAAATCTTTGAGAATGATTTGATACGCTGGGAGCAATAAATCTTGCACAATTTTTGCAATAACACAGTCATTATTGTTCTAAAGAATGCAGCTTTTTATTCCAACTAGAAAAAAAATGGAAGTTAAACAGTAACTATGAACTAAATAGAATGAATTATAAAAAAAAAAAATAGGTAACTTAGCAAGGATGTACTTTAATTTGAGGGCCTGAAAAGGCTGCAGTGAAAGAAATGTTTAATGCTTAGCCCCTAAAACCGCAATTCAACAAAAGTCAACAAGACCTGTTAGCTATGTCCTTGATAGCTTTAGCTGTAAATGTAAATGCAGTTTACCACAGTGCCCACTTTTACAGGGCCAGACCTGTCATTTGACACGAAAATATGGCCAATCTAGGCCACTGTAAAGATGCCAGTCTTCTACAAGCCTCAAGAGCTGTGAGTCATGAAGGAGTCCAGCGAGAGAGGCAAAGCATCAGTATATGTACACTGCGGCCTGCCAAAGTACACTCATTTAACAGCACAAAAAGACTTGCAATGAGAACCCGCATGTTTATCTTAGGGATGATGTAAAATGGCCAGAATTCATATTTCACATCACATTTCTCTTTTAAGATGGTTTCTCTCAATTTTTACGTGCAAGGAAACAAACATTTGCATTTCAAAGTTCTTCAAATAAAAATAAATGAAAAGCAAACCTTTTTATGGGTTTGGAGACTAAATTGGAAAACAGGTCAGGGTCGAAATGAATATTTTTTATGGTTCGTAAAAGAGCTTCACAATGAATGCCAGGTTATGTGAAAGGCTTGACACATGGTACAGGCCAGAGCCCTTCGAAGTTCCCTCTTTATTCAGGCCTTACACTATCGGGCCAAGATCAGCCAAACAACACACATGGTAGGGGCCAAGATGAGGATAAAGAATGATTTCTTTATTTCTGCTCGTTATCATCTGATTAGGCTCCTCCACAACCCAGACCTACCAACAAATCTAACAACTAACAACCTTCACTTTTTACTTTTGAGTTTATCTCACTCGGTAGTATAATCAACTTAGTACTCAATTAAATTAAATTCATTCATTTACAGATAAGGTATGTAGGTCTAGACCACATTCTATAATTTACAGAGGCCCAACAATTCCCCTCAAGTGCTAGCATTGGTGCGACAGTGACGAGGAAACCTCACGCAGAACCAGGCTCTTGGTGGGCAGCCTTCTGCTGCTGCCGGTTGGGACACAGAGACACAGATACAGATACAGAAATATGATTCATACTAATTATAGCAGTTGGTATGATGAGCAGTGGCAATTATATTAGCGCCATTCCTGTTTGCTTGGTATTTGCTGTTAACGTTTTGTGGCATTCCCCCCTTCATTCAAGGTTACATAGTAGAGCGATGATAGCAAATGAGGGGAGAGAGGACAACAGAATCAAACAGGGCTATATATGTTTTTTATGTGTATACATTACAATTAAATAGGAGTAGATGGTAGGAAGTTAAGTTGTCATTTGATGTGTCATACATAAACGTTACACCTAACATACACATAGTGTATACATAAATATTCTGTGAACTACATCAAATTTAAATATGTCATGAAACATGCATGTATTGTTTTCCCACATTATTATGGTCTTTGGCTGAAGAAAGGATTAATAGAAACTTCATGTAGTTTGTTTGGCTAGTTTTGCAAGGGCGTAAATCCCAGGGGGGTTGGGTGGGTCAGGGGGTTGTCCCCCCCTAGAAATATCATTAAAACAATGCTGTGTATTGTAAATAACATAATGATATATACTTAAAATATATGTGTAAGCAGAAAAACAATACAAACCCCCAAAAATGCTTTTTAAGTTTAGAAACATTTTGAGTCCCCCCTCCCTTGCCTCACAGTGGTTTGGTCCACTGCATGCTGTAGACTGGAGACTGTCACATCGGGTAGTGACAGGAGTGTAGTAAGTAGGCGTTTCAAGGCTATTTTATTCACATTAAACATCGGATTAAGTTTTTCTTTTCTCAAATAGAAATGATGCTGAGTAATTAATAAATTTGTAAAAAAAAAAAAAAAAAGTAATATAATGTAGCCTAGCTTGTTTAATAGCTTGTTGGATAGAAATGCACCCACTACAACTAACGTTACCACGGCGATAAGCCTAACGTTATGTGTGTGAACTGATATTTGGGTTAATATTGAAGATCTACAGTTGTGTTTTGCTCAATATGAAGTTAAGTGGCTGATCAGTTAAATATATATCCTCTGTCCCAGAAGAAACCTAATATTTATGTGGAGGACGCAAGGTCATTTTACAATTATAATATGACCACGTGGTGAACCTATGAACTCATATTTAGACATCTGATGTTAAAGATTTGTGTTGTTGTTAAAAATGACAGAGAAAAGAAAAACAGACATAAGATCCTTTTTCAGTAGGCTTACACCAAAACGCCAAGTAAGTACAATAAGTCCTCATATCAAGACAATTTGGTAACATCTTTATAAGAATGGGTGCTTATGGAAATACTAACGTCACTATGTCACAGGCAAAGGAGACAGAAAGAACTGAGGAACAGGGAGACCAGGGACAGTCAGGTGTAGCGTCTCAGGGAGACCAGGGACAGTCAGGTGTAGCGTCTCAGGGAGACCAGGGACAGTCAGGTGTAGAGTCTCAGGTAAGTGTGTTGAGCTTAGTTCATATTTTTGGAGGTGTGTGGCTGTCAGGGTGAGCAGATGAGCTTTACCAGCGGCTCACTAATTTACATTATGATCAGCTAATTTAACAAGTGTACAAAAGCATTGTATTTCTTTTATATGGGGACACTTTTTCAAAATAAGTCATGTTTTAAGGTATTTTTGTGGCTTGACTATAAACAACTTAAAAATAAATACATGATTTTAAATAAGAATATTTCGTTCAATTTAGTCAGCTTTTTTATTGAATCAAGAGAAACACTGAAAAGAAGTATAATGGTACAGTCCCCATGCTACACTAATGATAGTATTAAGGCTTTCCTCTGTGTACACATGTCCTCTACGAGTAAAATTGTGGCTGTATTATTTGTGTTACTTCACAAATTGCTCTTCAGAAATGTTATGTTTATTGTCCCCCCCCCTACTGTTAGATCAGATTTACGCCCATGTAGTTTTGTATAATGTACCACATGTTTTGTACGTCATTGTCATACAACACATATTTTGGGAACTAAACTAGTGTGTACAAAGCAACGTATAAGTAGGATCTGTGGGAATCCTCATTTATTCTTAATGCAAGCTCACCTTAGATGACATTCTTGGTCTACAGGTGATAAATGATGTCTATTGTCTTTTGTTGACAGTACCTGTATGTCCTTTTGCACCATATGTCTTTGTCTCGCATGTGTCATTACACTGTAAAACTATGAGTTCTTGTTAAAGCACCAAATTCAATCATACTAATCCCTGTTTATATTGTACTGTTCTTAGTTATCAAAATGTTACTGAAGGTGCTGGGGCTGACCTATAGTCAAACAGAGTGACAAGTTCCGACTCTGAAATTGTTTTATTAGACAAAACTCTTGTCTCACTCTAGCTGTAAGCATCGGCTGACTCACGTGGTGAAGGGCCGCAGCTAGAGCAGAAATCATAATAAAAGGAATCTTATTACAGCCATTAAACAAGAGAAGGGAAAACACAGGAGGGCTTTAATGCCTGGACATCTAAAATGCTTACGCAGTGAGAATATATTTGCTCATAAAGCTCTTTGATGGTGGCCCTGTCTGTTCCAACACAGCGCTGCTGGCTGTGTAAATAGCTGTGTATTGACCTCCTACCGCACAAGATTGAATGTATTTCCATAGGTGTCATTTGGTACCATTTTGGGTTTTTTACAGGCCACACTGGTCCTTAGTCCCTGTAACCATGGAGGCCCAGGAGTCATGCCATCGCTGCTTAAGCATTGGCCAACGGTGGGCTCTTCCGACAGGGTTGACTGTGAACTGCAGCCCCCTTCCTCACAGCAGCATGGAACTCTGTTTGATGTGAAATGATATATAATGTCTGCTGGACTGTCCATCTCAGGTTACTTCGAGTGCATGTTCCCGTCGTTATGTGTGATCTGTGTTTGTGAGTGTGTGGTTGTGGGGGGGGGGTGGTGGACGGTGGACCTCAGTGCCAAAGCCTTTGGTGAATGAGGACTCCCCACACAATAAAAGAATGGTATTGCTGACTTCCTTAGCTATGTGTGGTTTGAAACTCAACACAGGTCTGCTCAGTTGAAAACCTGGGGCCCTCTCCTATTTATTCTGTATATTTATGAAAACCCCAATACTGTGGTGCCCTCTGAGTGGAGGAGGCCATTTTTCAGCCAAGTTAATGCCCTTTGGTGGTGTATGTTGACTGCACTGTTGGTTTGAATCAGTTACAGAACCATTAACCATTTTGCTGTGTGTCATCAGTTTTAAATTAAACAGTGTCACTGTTCTTAGAACAAGTTGAGTGATCTTCCTCATTTCAAGATATCTTGTTTGAAGAAAATCTTCTGAAAAAGATGAACCACGTTGTCAAAGAGTGAAGTCATCTCACTTCAAGAGCAAACTGCAGTGCATCATCAGATAATGACTGTATCACAGGTGAATTCTCTCACATACAGTAGCTAGGCATTGTTGTAGTGTACTTTTTCTTTTGCGATGTGTCCTGTGTTGTAAGAGAACATTTGTTTTAAGGATAGGCAGAAGGACAGAGTGCCTTATGTTTGAGTAGATCAGCTTACTTTGTGTGCTGAAGTATAGGGTTTAATAAACCGGTGACATGAAAAAACACTTATAATCAAATCAAAATAAAGGCCCTCTGTGCCTCTGCTGTCATAGCAAATTTATGGGCTTTTGAAAAACCCATTTTACTCAAAGAGCTCCATTTTGGGGGCGAGTTAACCCCTAATCACCCTGACTAGCTAATATTCATTGTGGTCACTGTGGAGAAGCACTGGCCTCAACTTTAACCGGAAACTTCAAAAGCCAAAGCAATTATTATGCATGCTTTGAACATATCCTTTTCACAAAGTAACATTCCATTATTCCTCCTGCGCTACAACAACAAAAAGTAACAAGTAGGAAGTGAAATTGGATTCCTCTTTTGGTTCCCAAAACATCTGGTTTGGCCCTTGTTTTAAACAACTAGCATCCCCTCTGAGAATATCAGAAGGTTATGTGCACTGTGAGTAGGTAACAAAATAATCATTTTCAAATGTTGCTCCTTTCGAATGTGATTTAATTACCATTCAACCTCTCAGTTGGACCACCGACCATCAAGGGAATTTTCCTCCAGACGTTTTCCTAACTATTCATTTATTTCTCCCCCACTGCTGCCTCTAAACCATTAGATGTATACAGTAATTGCTTCAAATTGATCACTTGTTTTACAGAAGTCATATAAATCTCTCCTCTTGTCAAACTATAATCAATGGCAGGAGGCGGTGTTGGGCGAGAAGAAGAGAGAGTATCTGTCAGATGGGCCTCAGTGCATCTGCTACATGGAGATACTCTCATGTTCTGTGGTCGAGTTTGGCCACTGTCATTTCCGTGGAATTTCCTGCCATCTGTGTTCAATCGAAATCTCTCACAGATTTGGGAATCCTTGTAAATATTGGGTGCTGGCTGAAGAGGACCAAAGGAGTACTGTGAGTTTTGTACCGACAGCCATTTGGACCAAAAGGAATAGGCCATTGGCACTGGGATGAGCTAGACTAACACAGCAAGACAGCATAGTATAGTGAATTATCTAAACAGCTGCACATGCATAGTAACCTACATCAAACTAATGAAACTAAGTAAGTCTTAACATACAAGTTTTGGAATATGAACGTAATATCCCAACATCCAAATACGCAATTCTTGCTAATAATAAAAATCATCATCATAAAAATAATCCAATTTACAGACCTTAGCAAACGTTTATATATAATAACAAACTTAACTCAATTTATAGTTGGTTTTGGCTCATATAGTGTGCATTTTTTCATTGTTGTCAAATATTTAGAAACTAAACAAACAAAAGAAAGAGACAAACACTTAACAGAATAGTCTTTGACTTTACTTTATGCCATTTGCATAAAAAAAAAAAGGGAAAACAGGATAAATACAATTGTGCTATCATGTCTCTTTTTTCATTGCTATGGCACATGGAATAAAATTCAACATGAGAATAAAGCCATCATCTCAAATGACCTCTGTTTGACAAAAGTTATTTAAATAACCCAGCCGCTCTCAACAGTACAGATCTATTGTGCTATTATAGTAATTGTGACAAACAGGGCCATGCTTATGTTTCACAAATTGATCTGAGTTCTCTACAGTTTCAGAGGGACGTCTGCTGTGTTTTGGTGCTACTTGAGTGGGCACACGGACAAACTGAGGCCTATTGTTCAGAAGGGGAAAACGTGCAGCTTCTGCACTAAATCATCGTGTTTATTTTTTACAGCAGATTGATATACACTGGTTATTCTCATGTGTGAACACACACAAGCACTCACCCAAAAAACACAGACACTCAAAGTACTGTGCATACAGATACAGGATCTAAAACCTTTCAAATAAACACAGATTTAAAACATTTTGTTACACTATTTATATTTAGTTGTTGCAGGAAATAACTTGTTTTGGTTAAGAAATGTAGCAGTCTCACCTTTAACACTTTCTCTGAGGGTGTGGTGCTCGTCAGTCCTCTGGACTGGCATCGCTCTGCCAGTATTTACTGCTGCCTCTCCAGACAGAGCAGCCTCTTGTTTGATTTTAAAGCACCTCCTGATCCCATGCCGAGGTTTCAGCACTGTTGGCCCGGCTCCGTAGCCATGTTGTTCACCAGCCCTATAAAGGTGTCTGTCACAAAGCCAGACGTCTCTGTCACATCTGCCAGCCAAGTGCATCACGTCTTGTCAGTCTGCCGGTCTATCAAGTCAGTCTGTGGGCCTGACTGATGCTTTTTACACTGTTTGGCCTTTACAATTATGTGGCTTTTCTGTCAAATTATAGGATGTGGTTTGGCTGGGCACTCCTTGTAAGACTTTGTGATTAATCCTGGCAGTGTACAGATTTATGGGCAAAATCTTGTTTTGATAGTGATTGTCATGATAGAATTGTGGCTACTAGTGGCTTTAAAGTGGTTTGTTGACTATGCACATTTTTGTTATATTAAGAAATGTTCTAAAATAGTTGGACTTGAAGATAGAAGATGTGCTTATTTTTGTGATGATCAATCATTGCTACAGTGCTTTTTTACTGCCCTTCCCAGATGTCAGTGTGCAAACGTCTTCGTGCACAATGCGATCTTTTCCTTGGATTTCCTGGCGATTAAGTCTGGGTTTCTGTATGCTGAGCTTTGTTTTTTTCTGTTCAGATATCCTCATGTGGTTTATAGTTGCTAATGCTAATTACTCAGTTTTGTTGATTCTGACATGTCACTGTTATAGCGGTTGGAAACGTAAACACTTCCTGAGCATCAGTTAATTATTTAAAGACTTACTCTGGCTTACTCTGAGTTTACAATAGCAAATGTAATAACTGGGACTGCCGTGACTACATTTTTTTTATTAGTTTGTAAAAGAGATGTGCAATATGGGCATAAAGTAATGTGAAGATTTCGAAATTATACAGCAACCCCTCATAATATACACTCAGTGGGCAGTTTATTAGGTTCACCCGGCTAAAACTAGTCAACAAGGGAGTAGATTTAATATGAGGGAGACCTCTCAGTGTAATGTATAACAATTATAACATATTCATAATAATATGATAACAATAATAACAATTCAACAAGAGCACAAACTACAGCCTCCAAAATGACCATTAAGTTGAATCAACACAGTTTCAATAATAACTGAAAATTATGAGCTTCATGAAGTTAGGAGGATTTGTTGCAGGTCTGTTGTTTTAGGCATTACCTGGGTCGTTTTAATAAACTGGCTACTCAATGTAAGTCTGTTATTTCTCCAGTGTTTACAGCCACTGCACATTCAAACAAAGCTTTTTTGAAAAGGACACAATGTCTGGAACAATATCCTAAATTGAAAAATGACGACATCAAAATGTAACTATCTATAATCTACATTTATGTGTGCCAGGTGACTGCCGTTATCAGGGTGAGTTATCAGTTATTGCATCTAAAGGTCGGTCACTGAATTTGAGTGAAATAATGTTTGCCAAACGGGGAATCACACGCAACAAAGCTGATAATGAGTTGCATTAGAGGCCAGAAATGATGTGCTTTAAAATTCAAATAAAATATTATGTTACTACTGACTGACTGATCTGAGCTTGAACCTA
The DNA here is from genome assembly GCF_031162955.1 of Sander vitreus. Lineage (NCBI taxonomy): Eukaryota > Metazoa > Chordata > Actinopteri > Perciformes > Percidae > Sander > Sander vitreus. Next base: position 19,836,994 of record NC_135863.1, read on the forward strand.
TATTATCTGCAGATCTTTGTCTTAAGACCATGCTTTTTTAGTCCTTCTCCCATTGATGTGGATCACCTGTTGATAGATTTGCTCTCAAAAGGTATGGCCTGCAGGGCACGGCCAGTGACAAGGTGCTACCACCAGGTGGTGACATGCACAAGTGTAAAGTTTTAATTATGTTAATCAGGGAGTACAGCGGAGAAAATGATTGGATGTGACGGATAGTAAGAAATGATCAGTAATGATCACAGCCATTCAGTGCATCTTCGTATGTAGACTTCAGTGTGTGTGTGTGTGTGTGTGTGTGTGTGTGTGTGTGTGTGTGTGTGTGTGTGTGTGTGTATATATGTGTGTGTGAGAGAGAAAGAAAGAGAGGAGTGTGTGGAGTCACATAATCCCACAACATTTTCTCCTGTGTTTGGGTTTTGACTTGCAGCGCCCCCTCTTTAAACCATGTGGTAAAGTGGTTGGTCTTTGGGAGTCGGCGGGCACCGAGCCTTGCAATGGGATGTGGTGGGTGGTGTGTGTTGGTGGGGTTGGGGATGGGAGTGTTGTTGGTTGCCAACTATTTGTTTGTGTTCATGACTGCGGTTAGCACTGCTCCATTTAAAAAGCCTGGTATTATGAGGACGCCGGCTTCCCACAACATGTGCCTTCTTTTCCGAAAGGCAGGAGAGCTAATCATTTACCCACCGCTGCATTCATCAGTATGACTTAAAACCTTTGTAGCCACTTAGTATGAACAACCAGACATATCCGCAAAGAAGTTTGCTTGGACGACTTGGCTCATTTGTTATATGTACTAATGATTTCTTTAATCTTATAACTGTTTTGGAGTGGACGTGAGATCTTTTTGTGCTGTGCCCAGAAATAGTCAAGGCTTGCAGCTGGATGCCTCTGGAGCCACATGAGTCCCTCTTCTTCACTAACTTTTTGTGTTCGACTTTCTTGAAGCTAACCGGAGGTTACTGTGTGACGAAGCTGACCATGAGAAAACAGGGAGGAACAAGGATACCTGGTTGAGAGCAGCTAAAATCAGCTAGAACAAATTGATTTTTATACTCATGAAAGTTCTCTTGTCTTCTGGTACTGGTAATCCTGTTACAAAAACACGGACATTTCTGTGCTCCAACAGTAATTTAATAGAGTTTTTCTTCTTCCCTCGCTCCGCACCTGCTTTAAGAGGAGCTTTCTCCGTAGACGTTGTTATTTTTCATTTACTTGTGCCCTGAGGTTTTTCAATCATACATCCATTACTAAGCAAACAAATAAGTTCCGGGCCTATGCCGCAGACACAAATATAGACATGAGTTATGAGATTCGGAGAAGCCGGGAAAGGCTTTGGACCCTAATACACAACATCTGTACCAGACAAGACACACAACCAGAGCATCCCTCTACAAAGTCTTGCAGACTGCTGTCACACACTTGTATCTGTTGACCTGGCTCATGCTGAAGGAGAGGGAGGAGGAGAGGGGGAGACCAATGGCAGGTGGGGCTGTCGGGGCAAATGGGAATAAAATGATCATTATTAACTGTTTTGGTGCTGAATGTTATGATTTATGGAGCCAAAGTGGGGCCAGTTGAGGTGTCACATCAGATTTCCAGAGGCATCTGTCTTGTGGTTTTGGCAGCTTGTTGTACCTTGGGTTCAGATGTTTGGATCACACTCTTGACATCCCGTTTCCCTCTCTAGCACCCCCCACCCCCTTCTTTAAGCACAGTACACCTCCGATCACTCCCCTTTCCTCTCCTTAAACCATCTATCCATCGGCACATCTGCTTTTCATTGAGGCCTGCATGTCTCTGAAGACTTGAACGCATTAATCGCTGGCACAAGCACAGTCTCACTCTGGCACTTAACACAACGCTTAGGTGACTTAAAAGGGAGAGGCGAGAATTATAGAAAATTAAGTGTCACCGAAATAAAAAATCGCCCCAGATTACCACCAATTACACTTAATAATGCTGTCCATACCATCTGCTGATCAGATGGAGGATTGGTGTTGTCTGTGAAGAAATAATGACACCAGAAAGAGCGAGAAGGTGAGAGATTCATTGAGGGAGACAGCGACATCTTTAACTATGTGATGATGTGGTTTGATCTTTACTGTATAGACTGGAATGCTTTGTATGGCAATGCAGTCATAACTGCATATCTTGGGATACTTATCATGTTGTTTCAGAGGGGTTAAGCTCTGCTAGATTGGAGACATGTGTCTGCTCAGCTTTATTAGTCATTTATTAGTCACTGAGGTCAGGGGAGAGTTTTTAGCCAAGGCACAACACTGCTGAACTTGAACATGACTCTGATCATCAGCCCCTGAGGCAGCCTGAATAGGTGTATGATTACAGCGCACCCTAACTGGCCATGATCCCCAATGTGAAATTCATCCAGTATGTGAAGCCTGTTCAACAATCAATGTAATCACCATCACAGTGACCGCAACCATCCACTAAAGAGTGAGTCGTGCCCTAGTTATCAGAATTATCGAGTGTGCATTCATTGTTCCTGTCTGTTGTCTTATTTTTCAGCCTCCATAGTCACAGCGGCTGCATTAATCAGCAGGAGAAGGATTAGAAAGCACTTTACACTCACGATAATTATGCATCTGAGTTTTACGGCGTTGAGATCTGTGTTCCCAGAGGATTTTGACTAGAAGAAAGCGTGACAAATGGATGACATCAGAACAGGCATATTGCAGGGTGATTGGAACCTTGTTTTCCTCCACAACCTCAGCCAAAAATTAATCATACATGTCCCAAAACAAGTTCTCAAATAACCACGTTTATCCCTTCATAATTGCACTCTTGTTTAAAGCATTACATGTATGTATTCATGTGCAATGGAGCATACAAACTGCTATACTGCTCCTTTAATTTTACGTCTCCTCTTATACGTCTCATTGAGCTCCTCAGTTTACCGTCATCCTGCTGCAGTGATGCTCACTGAAAGGAACGTGCTACTTTAATTATACAGGAGAGGAGAGGAGGCAGGGTGAGCAATAGATACCATGTGATGACATTTATGGAACGGAAGATACCACTTTAGATGTGACAGAGTATTATTAGACATGTTATTAACAGGGATTGTTTCTTGCTCACAGTCCTTTTTTTTTAGGGTGGTGTTTTAGGAGGCGAATAACAATAGAGTCCTTATTTGTGCCTGCGTCTTTAGTTGTCGATGCTGATATCAGTGGCTCTTTGTGAGGACGAGCCAACACATCTGTACATGGTCTCTCCACTGAACACAACATTTGCCCCTGGTGCTTCTGGCACTGCCCTACCTCTTTCTCTGTCTTTCTTTGTGCCCCTGCGTCCCTGCTCTCACGCCCTTACAGCATCACTCCTAATTGGGCCTGAATGCTTGCAAATGTGTGTATATCAGAGTAGCATCCCACCCTGCTTGTTCTAAGGTGCTCACTAGAATTGGACACAATAGTGAACTCCATTTCAATAGATAATCTGCAGGGATTAACTGTAAATGTTTTTAAATTACTGTACCTACAGATTGAGATCAATTTAAAAGTCCCCTGTGGAGTTTTCGTGTGATGAATGCATTTTCTTCCTCCATAGAACATTTGCCAAGGTGGAATTTAGGACTATTTTGAAACCTGTATCATGCACATCCACGTTAACTTGATAGCATTCTTCTTGTTCCCTGCCGCATTGCTATGCTTCTTTGCAAATTACTGCCACCAACTGTTGATCCGTGAAATAGCGTGAAACCGGCGGTAGGAATGCGTATCGTGTCGCCCGTGAGCAAATACTCTAAAAACATTGCTGCATAGAGTTTCTACTAGCGGTCAAAAACACACACAACATCTTTTAATTTTTTTCCTTTTTCAGTCAATTACACAGAGAGAATTTTTTTAACAGCTCAAGTTTTGCCCAGAACATAACATGGAAAAAATTCAAATCTAGAGCCAAAGGAATGTAAAGTATGATGAGCACACAGCTGCTCAACAGACCACCCATAAACTCTGCACAATCAAAAGAAGAATGGTCATCTCTCTCTCGCTCTCTCTCTCTCTCTCATACTCACTCACATTTACACACACACACACACGCACGCACGCACGCACGCACGCACGCACACACACACACACACACACACACACACACACACACACATCATACCCGCTCTCTCCTCCTGTCACTGCTGCTGGATATCTTACGTTTCACCTCAGACCCTGATGCTCTCTCTCTGGCTTCCACCTCCTGATCAAACTAGGCTCTAACACAATTAAATGTTCACCGCTGAATTACCATGGCACATTCACATGTAAACTGAATTTACTGTTGGGTCCTATCCAAGCCACCATATGTTGAGGAGGCTGAATACCCAAACGGAGCATGACTCACTCTTAATGTAGCAAAGCTCTAAATCACCAGTGTGCTAACTTTCTGCAGCAAGACCTTTCACACGCATTTAACACTCTGACTTTAGTGTCCTGGGGACACTCAGAAGGTGTCTCTCGGATGCAGACACTTAAGGCCACTTGAGCTTTCGCAACACGATGCAACACTCAGCATAAATGTTGGACATAGATGCACAGGCAAGGGAGTTTTTTAGGTACTATCACCTGTTTGTATTTGAACGAGTAAAGCCATGCAAAGGGTTTCAGTGACACTCATTGTTTCTCTAGACCAGTTGATGATTCTCGCAAACTCCTAAATGCAATTAAAAAGTGAAAGTCAGCTCACAGGCGGTAAAAAACCCAGTTGTATGTGTAACTTCCCCTGAAAGATCACAAAAAGAAACAAACCTCTTGCAAACAAACAAGACTTAAACACAACTTCAAATGAATGCTAATTTTGCCACGTAGTGTTGTGTTGACAGCTTGTTTCTGCAGTGGCCAAAAAATTGATTGATTGCAGGTTTACATAAAAGTCTTGTAGTCTGATAGTCTGGCTATCACCAGACCAAGCTCAATGTTTTAAGATTGAACATTAATCTGAGGAGTCTGCTCTGTATTTTCTACTGCACAAATATCGTCATTGTGTTAAACCCACCAATAGCGCGCCAGGTGGATAAGCCTGTTTGTGATTGGTTCCCGCAAAATTGTAACGGAAGCAGGATCGATAAACGTACAGATTTCCAGCCTGAGCTGCAGGACGAAATCAAATCGCCCGCAGATCGGGCTGGGTTTACCCAGTCTAGTAGTCTGATGCAGTTTAACTAAACAGCATGATGGTCTATTGATTCAACATTCCCAAACTTACTTATATACATGTTCACTATGAGCATGTATGCCTTAGTATTATACCAGGTAGGGTTGGGTATTATTTGAAAATATTCAATACTTGTGCACATATGATACCTGATTTTTATTCCGGAAGTTGGTACCAAAAAGTATTGATTATATTAATAGTCAAGTCAAGTCAAGTCATTTAATTTGTATAGCACATTTAAACGAACAACAGTTGGCCCAAAGTGCTTTACAGAGGAGGAGAAACAGTATGCCTTAAAAATACATAATCAAGTGTGCAAGACTCCATGGGTATAATTAGGCAAAGATAAAGTCAAATAATAATAATAATAATAATAATAACAAGCTCAGTGCAACATCGGCTCAGTGATTTCTGGCAGTGAAGACTCTTTCAAGTGCTATTTCTCAAAAAGTCATGCTGGAAAACAATAGTTGTATTATTAGACTTTTTGTAAAATAATCTGCAAACAGGTAATCAGTGTTCTGGGATCATCCATGTCTTCTCTCTATGTCTAACTCATTTACACGGTGGGCTTTTCCTGGCAAACATCCATTCTGTACTGTGAAACAGCGCTTTGAAAGAGCGTTGTCTCATAATTCAGGTTACATTTACCCGGCTGCCTGGTGTGGGTCTGTGTTTTATATGGTGGTGACTATGATGTGTGTGTGAGAGAGAGCATGTGCATTCAGTCAAGGCCTCATTGACCAACTGCCAGGATATCCAGTGCTTTATGATGACGATATTTTTATTTGGTTGTTTGTGCTTTTGTGTGCATGCATATGGACAGTTAAGGCCTAATTAAGAGATCTCTGATGATGTTGGTCATCTCTATACTGACTCATGTCACTTCTGGCCATCCTGATTGAATTACTCCTGACTTGAGGCAGAGAAACACTTGGCTTCACATCAGCAGGCCTTGAAACCTTCATACAGAAACAAAGTTGTATACAGCCAACAAGCAGTGAAAAGAGTAAAACAAAAAAGACAGAACAATCCAAAATTTGATAAACAGAATGATTTGTGTTGCTTGAAAACAGACCGGAGCTGAAAGACATTTTTGGCTTTTGTTAACAGCTTTAAAGAGAAACCAGCGCTGTTCCTACGGTCCCCTGGCGATACTTGACTGTTTGCATTGCTCGCTTTGCCTTTTCTCTACTTCTTTGTGTTTCAGCCGTGACCCGCGACAAGACAAATGCAGAGGAGACTAAGGATACATCCACTGTAGGAGGGATATGTGAAAAGATGTTCCTTAAGCTGAGGATAACATGGCTCACAAAATTCCCTTGTTTTCTCTTGTCTTTTGTTCGTCCTTGTAACCTTTTCCCCATATTCTAAAACACTAACTCCCCTTCCTCTCTTTCACTGTTTACTCTCCCTCTCCATCTGTTACTCATGTTGTAATATCTTTCTCCTTTGTTAGCCTTTTTTTCTTTTTCATCTGTAACCAAAACCAAAACTTTTTTTTTAAGATTATTTTTTGGGGGCTTTTCCCTTTTTTACATAGAGACAGTTGATAGGGATGAAGCGAGATGGGGGATGACACGCAGCAAAGGGACGCAGGTTGAATTCGAACCTGCGCCGCTGCAGGACTCAGCCAACATGGGGCGAACACTCTTACGCTTACTGGGTGAGCTAGAGGCCGCCCCCCAAACCACTTATTTTTGCTGAATATTTCTCTCACTATTATTTTTATTTTTACCCCTAACATCTTTTTCATTCCCTTCCAATATCTTTTTATGTTTTCTCTCGCATACAGAGTGCTTGTGTGACTTTATTAATAACAGCTCATGGTGTGTGATAACATTGTCAATAACATCGTAAGGAGAAAATTGAATTTGAGAAATTGAGTTAGGAAAGTTGGAACAGGGGACGCGTGGTCACCTACACATGATTGTGTGGGGATATCGGCTTACCCTTCACAAATGTTTCCTCATACATTGAGGTCTTCCTTTGTTCTCGTTCATCTCTCTCTTTCCTATTTTTATTATGTTTTTTGTTTCCATTCATGAAATCGTTATTTCTTCTCAAATAGTCAGGTTGGAATGATAAAAAAAAACTTATGACAAAAGAAAATTCTTAAAAATGTGTAGATATATGACACATTCATTTGTTATAAATGATTGCTTCACCCAGTTTTTTGTTTTTGTTGCATGAATCTCTGAAGAAGCCTTATGAGAGGCAAAACATCTTTAGGAATCTAAATCAAGTCCATTTGCTGATTTAGCACTTCCAGATGAAATCCCTGAGTACTTACATCACACTTTAATTGCAAGGTTGTTCTTTTACAAAATGTATAATTTACCAAATAAATAAATAAAATGACAAATGAATTAAATCAATTAATGAGGTCAACATTTTCACAAAAGGATTGATGCACAGAATTAGAGCAACTGGTGGTAAATTTAAAGGGACAGCATGTCATTTAAATTCTTGATTACACTTTTATTGGCTGGATATTCCGGACAAATTCATTTCAGTTTGTTTATTTTCCCAAAATGGACGCATCTCCATTTGGAATACAATTCCTCAATTACTCCAGCAATAATATTTTGCAATAATTCTTCCCGACGTTATTCTTACTGTCACCAGTTGGGCTTTGCCAAAGAGCTCTCCATATATCACTAGATACCACAGTTGTGGCAGCCAACAATTAATCCTCAAGAGAATACTCATAATCTAATAGGATTTCAACATGTCACTGATGGCATGGATCCCACTATAAACTGAGTATTCTTCCAGAGCAGTCAGTAAATCACTGGGTCCACTCTGCTTAGCCAGTTGACACTGGGTCACTGCTAAGCTTCACAATCAGAGGTTTTAGCCAGTTTAGTGATATTTCTTCTGCTCTATTTTCAGTGAATGGTGCCTACTGCTCAGAGAAGGATTTAGACATTGAGCTAGGGGACGCTGAGGGCACCCTGATGCGATGTGGGCAGAGCCTGCCACTGCTGGTGGGGGGTCATTTAGGGGGGCTTTATTCCCAGAGCCTCCACTGCGACAGACCTACACCCGACCTCATTCTGCAGGACGGCCCTCACCAAGACACCAGGTAAACTGTCACTATCATTATAATAATTTTGTTCCTGTTCCAGTTTTGAATGTTTCCTGTTGGGTATAGTATTACTAACAATATGCAGGTACAGTGTGTTTTTCATTATCTTTGCTATTGTGAACCAGCTGTACACATATGTAGCTGGAAATCTTTACCCAGTCTCATAAAACACACAGATTTGGTCCAAAGTACAACATTTATGTTGTACTAATGTGATTGAAGAATGAGAGAATGTGTTGTGCAATCTTTGACTACTGTTGGTCAAGTCAGAAAGAATATCCAGTATAGTTCTCTGTTGTCGGGTTTGTCCCTTCTTTTCCCTCCACATCCGACCAAAGTGCTTCTGGACAGCCATTCACTTCTCTCATATTGTCTCTCAATATTTTCACTTTAGCCAAACAGGAAATGGTGCTCCTGAATAGAAGGAGAGGGGAGGGGGGGTCAAGTCTTTATTAGCTACAACGATGACAAAGTCTGCCAGTGGCTTTCTCCAATCCTAGCTAGCGTTAGCTCTGTTTTTCCCCCAGCATGCTCAGGGGAAGGGACAAAGACGATTCCTTCATAAGACAGCCCGGAGAAAAGAGAGCTCTTCTCACATCACTCAGGGGCTTTGGACAAAATCCATAATGAGCCAACTGACAGGAATGATTATGTAGGAGATCACAGCAACGCATGGAGAAATCTGACCTGGGTTCCCCATTCAGCAGGGCAAAGATTCCCACCATAATACACAGTATTGTAAACGGTGACCCTTCATAGGCTGCAATTATGCCACCAAAACAGGTGACTCCCTATTTATCCCCAATGTAGGGTTGGGTTTAACCCCTTTGTGTCATCAAAGCCTGTCAGATGGACACACTAGCCAGTGGCCTCTCAGTCTCAGTAGCCATCCTTCCCTCCCCCTCTCTCTATTCTTAGTCATAAATGCCCATTCATATCCTCTCACTACCAGGAGATCCAGTTTCATTTATTCATAAAAACACTCTGGATCATCAGCAGTGGATACTACCTGGTGATCAACATCACCTTATCTCAATGAATCCTACACCATGTTAATGTATGTTTCACAACTTACAATGAATGAGTCTTGGTTGAAATATAAATTTAGGTTAGTGGGACTCATTTAGGATGACATTGTTTTTATGTAAACTGAGAGATTGGAGGAGGGTTAAACAAGCAGAAGGCTAAACTCTGACAGTGCTGCTGGTGGGAAGGATAAACCAGCCAGTATCTGTCATCAGCCGGTGAGCTAATAGCGCTCATATTCCTCTTTGTGTGTTTTTCTCCTCGCAGGTCCTCCTCTGCCTTCCAGAGGACCCTGCCGGGGGCCTCACCCAGCCTGGGCTGCGGCAGTGCCAACGGGGCTCGCTCCTCTCTCCCTTACCCAATCAAACAGGAGAGCTCAATGGGCTACAAGATCACCAACACAGTATCCGGGGGCCACGGCACGTCTCAGGCCGGGTTTCAGAACTGTAGGGCAGGCCAAGTCTTGGGGATGACGAGGGACGAGATAGTTGGAGCGCCTCATGTTTGCAACAGCGGTAGTGGCGTACGCACATTGAGCGGTGTAGGTAGTGCTGTGTCGGGGGACACAGTGCAACCGTTTAATAATGAAGATGGCTCCTCCCCGCTGGCTTTGTCCCCAACTGGCTCCCGTCATTCAGCGCGGCTGCTCAGTGCTAGCAGTCTGAGGAGACGCTGCCTGTCCCTGGCCTCACAGTCCACCGCCGCTGGCAGCGTTGCTGCCACAGGTTCCCCATCGGCTACTGGCGCTGCTTCCGAGGAGATCAATATCACCGCCATCATCTGCTCCTCCTCCCAGATGTCGATGGTTGCCTGCGTCAACGGTTTCCGCACTAACCTCTCGCCCAGCCACGCCAGCAGTGCCGGCTTCTCATCCTCTTCCTCCTCCTCTTCTACATCCCCACCCTCTAACTCCTGCTCACGGGAAGCCCCCCAGAGGCCCCCACCTCACGGCAGCCCCCAGCAAGCCACTCTACAGGAGAGCTGTCAGCTATCCTCACCTGCCACCTGCCTGCTGTCCCTTTCCTCCTCCTCCTCCTCCTCATCCTCCTCTTCAGTGTCATCAGTGGAGCCGGAGCAGGGCCAAGGACAGAGCCAGGGGCTGTGTGAGGTGCGGGGCTCCATGCTGCAGGGGCGTGGGGCTGGAGGAACAGCCGGGGGAGGTGTGGGAGGAGGAGGAGGCTCGGACGGGTTGGGGCTACTGATGAGCGGGGCCCTGATGTCTGGGATGCTGCATTCAGGGCCTGAAGCCGGGGCGATCCTGGATGGGGGCCAAAGATCAGGGGCTGCCCTCAAACAGGAGCCCCTGGATGATTTTTCTCCCAGTGAAGACGAACTCTTTCAGCACCACTATCATCATCACCAGCACTTGAGTGGTCGTAGTGGGCACCTTTGTCAGCCCCACCACCCCTCTCGCCCTGCTATGCCTCCGCCCTACCACCTGCACCAATACGTGGGGCCCAGTCCTGGGGGCCTGCTGCACCACCAAAACCAGCAAACAGCACCAACCTCTTCCCTGGGACTCAAACCGACCTCTGGAGGCCCTCCTGGGTCTCACTCAGCCCCAGAGCGGGAAGAAGTCGGAGGAGGAGCACTGGTCGATAAGCAGGTGTGTCGCTGGATTGACTGCAGTGCTGCGTACGAGCAGCAGGAGGAGCTTGTGAGGCACATTGAGAAGGTCCACATCGACCAGCGCAAAGGTGAGGACTTCACCTGTTTCTGGGCCGGCTGCATTCGCCGCTACAAGCCTTTCAACGCCCGCTACAAGCTGCTCATTCACATGAGAGTCCACTCCGGAGAGAAACCTAACAAGTGTATGGTGAGTCATCATAATTCTGTCAAATTATCCAACCAACACTTGCCAGAGCCCCAAAAACCAGTGTCATAAACACATACAGCCAACCAGTATTGTTCAAAATAGCCTCATAGTCAGCTGTCTTACTTTTACTAATCTTTGCTTGTTTTGGAAAATATTAGGTTGTATTTATTGGTTTAATATGAGTCTAGTTTTTGCCATAATTGCAACCATCTGTTGAATTAAACACAAGCACATATTACAGTCCCTCAAGATGGTTTTTCCCTCAAGAAGATACACGTCCATTGTGTCCAAAAACAGGACTGGACTTGCTTCACTGCTGATTACTTTTTAAAACAGAAACCTTTATTTTGTTTTGGTTGAGAAACAGTTATGATTGTAATTCCTGTATTTTTAGTGGAAGGTTAAAAAAGTGGAGATGTGAGCTGCTGTAAGAGCAGTACTACCTCGTCAGTATAAATAGATTTGTGGTTGTATTCTTTACAGGTAAGGCTCCAATTCCACAAGTCAACACACTAATCAATGTCAAGCTGTCACTCCCCCGCGTCCCTTAGCAAATGGAAAAAGCCCTCCAACCTTAAGAATGATTTAATCCAAATACACAATTAGGCCACAATTTGTGTAGGGCGAAGCCATGTTTATTTTCACGAGCACTCTGTTTTTTGAGACGGGATTCAGATCATGAAAAGCCAACACATATGGTTAACATAACCAAACAATGCCTACACTTGATCCTTTTAAATGGGAGCTTTAAATGTTTAGCTGTCCCACAAGTATTAAGTGAGTTGGCTTCATATCCAAGCCAAACATGAGGAGAAATGTAGTAGTCTGGAGAAGGGAGCCACAGAGGGATAGTCGATAACATTTGCTAGTCTTGCTCAATTCACGACTTCACACAAAGCCCCTGTCAGAAGTGGTCCTCTTCAAGTTCAGGAACCCATCCAAATCCTAATTATTGAAGAACTCAGTGTGCAATATTGCTACAACACCTGTTTTATCTCCAGGCTCTTTATTTTTTAAAGAAAAATAAGGTCTTGTTTATTTTTCTAAGTAACAGTGGCTTGTAAAATTAGCTGAGGTGAGGGTCTGTTAATAGAAAGTTGTATTTGGCAGTTTTCTGTGGAGCTGTATTAGTAATTCATGTTGATTCTGAGTAATTCTGATACTTGTTAGTGCACATATGAGCTGAACGCCGATTGAAGCCAAAAAGACACAAACTTTGCTGCTGTTCTCCCTGCTTTGCGTCACTCCAGGGTATTAGTGTTTCTGCTTCCTTGGCTCAGCGTGAACACAAAATTTGGAAGTACATTTCCCAACTGTTAATTCTACATTACGAGTGTGTTGTGTTAAAGGCTTTCACGCGTCTTTTTCTCCCGTTGTCGTCGTTGATGCTCTTTGGAGCGCTGTGCAGGGACTGTACTCACATTTGGATCACACACAAAAAATAGACACTGAGTGAATGTTTGTATGTGTATACGTTAAAGGTGTATGCTTGAATGTGTCACTGTGAAGGTTTGTGTATGTGTGTGTTTTTGGAGATGTATGCCATATGTGAGCACTACAACAATTCGGCTCAATGTGTACGAGCCACTGGATTCTGTCTGCGGACATGAGGCACTATGAAACTCTGCTACACAACCTAACCTTCCGATCACCCTCATTTCAAGCACACACACACACACACACACACACACACACACACACACACACACACACACACACACACACACACACACACACACACACACACAGAGATAGTCACAGCCATGCAGTAATGTGAAAATGGGGATATTGTTTCCATTCACTCTCACAATAGGAAGTATTGATTCCGTGTACAGTATGTTGGGTTGTAACACTTCTGCTTTACTGACAGAACATAAACAGAAATGTGAAATGTTTTCAAGCTTGAATCAACACATCTAATCAGCAGTGATGGAATGTATGTTGATCTAGGACTTCAGCAGATAAACTTGGAGGGCCAGAGAAAATAAACACACTCTCTGTGTGTATTTGTAGCTGTGTTTGTGTTTGTATATAGCCTATACGGATTTAAGTAAGCACTATATACTTATAGGAAACCTAGTGTCTCTGTGTATTTGAAAGGGCTTGCATGCTCATGTATTTTAGTTGTGTCCATCCCAAATCCTTATTTTTTTTGTCTGAGCTTGTGTGCTTTTTGGCCACAAGCACTGATGCCTCTTGTGTTTGTTGTGCTCATGCAATAGACAAAGGTATTCAAGAATGTGAGCAATTCGTATAGAGGAAGCATATGAGACATTCTGTTTTAGGACCAAATGCTGTAGAAAAACCAGAGCTAATCCCTTTATTATCTTTCCAGCAGCAGATTCCAGCGGGCGCTCATGAAACGGGGCTCTCCTCACATCCAAACATAACACATCTCTCTCCTCTTTCTCCCTCTCCCTCTCTCTCTCTCTCTCTCCTCTCTATATACATATACTATATCTCTTTTTCTTCACACAGCTGCACAGCATTTGCTTCATGCTGCGTCTTGGCAGGAAAAAGTCATTATCACAAGTCGTACCCCGACCCCTGCATCAGCCTGTCACAGTCTGTACCTGGCTAATATTTTAAGAAATTCTGCATTTAAAAAAAGTTAGTTCCTTCCATATGTAGATGGCTGAGTTTGTGGCTCTTAAAAAGTTCTGCTACCTTTTAGAAAAAACGTTTGGTTCCCTCTTCCTCCGCCAATTAAAGCTAGCCCTGGGCTGTTGTGTAGGGCAGGCAAGCACTGAGGATACACGGGCGAAAAGGAAACAACATAATCTCTCTGCAATATCCTGTTGTGTTTCATGCCTAATTCACTTGTTGTTTTAGTTTATTAAATTTTTTTTCCTGTGTCTGCATAAATATTAAAAATATATCCAGCAAGAGTAGCCCTGACATAGTCCCAGACTTTTATATTGTTCTGCTTTGTCAGAGGCCGGCCCGGCGGATTTGAAGTGTCTGAACACTGGTCTGTGAGCTATGAAGGTCAGAAAATATCCTCCTAAACCATGAAGCTCTCTGTGTGGAATGGACAGTGTTTACATGGCAGAGTGACTTCAGGCAGCAGTACAGCTTTGTGCACTTTATTTGGTTTCTTTGGCATAGGGTTATTGGTCACATTTTTTTGGAACTATTTAATACAATACTATGCTGTTAATGTTATTAGAGGAGGCTATGTTGTTGTGGGATAAAAGGTTCAAGGCATGAAACCTGATTCAGTGGTTTCACTGCTGTATTTACATGCATAAATTAAAAGTAAGAATCTTTTGGAGAAAAAGCATTTTTAATTAAGAATGATGTACTGTGAATGACAAAGGTAGTGTTGTTAAGACGGTACTGGCTTTGATACAATATTAAGGCTTCATTTAAAATTGTATTCTTGCACCTGGCTGAAAAGAAATGCATATTAGGTTTAATGTGATTAAAGTAAGGTGATCAAGAGGTGAACTTTATGCAGCATGTCGATGTTAATTTACAGTATCATTTTCTTTTGTTATTTGATTATAGTTCCTAATTCCTTCTCCCAGGGTTCATACCATTAATGTGATGTAATTGACACATTATTTAAAAGCAAAAGAACATTCCTCCATAAAAGGGTAGATTTACATACTTTAGTCTTACTCATATGTACAGAGAGCCACCCACCCATTTCACAATGATAAAACACAGCCAGCATTAGCTGCTTAATGGGAACCTGTCCAAACACACATACACGTGAACGCACGCACACGCGCGCACGCACGCGCGCGCACACACACACACACACACACACACACACACACACACACACACACACACACACACACACACACACACACACACACACACACAGACAAACAGACAAACACCAAAACACTCACTGACACACTCAGTCAAACCACTTGTTGAAGGAAAGTTGGATGTTAAGGCCTGCTGGAAAAAAGCGTGGATCATGGAATTTCCTCTTTTTTCACTGGTGTGAAACCAGCAAACATATGTATTTAGATTTACTGGACAGATTTTTGGAGGAGAGTGGCAAAAGCCCTCGGCAGCAGACGTTTAGACATAGAGTGCGGGCCAGTGCCAAGATGGCGTGTGTTTTCAGGGGTAAATGGAGTCTTTTGTGAGCAATCAGCTCAGACCAGGAGATGAAACAGGGAGTGCCATTAGCTAATTAAAACTGAGGTTCAGCACATGACCCGACTTTTCCTCTGAATGCCGCCTGAAACTGGAGCCGTCTGGGCACTGGGTGTGGGTGGCGAGTGACGTTGATATTAATGTGTTTGTACCCGTATGAGCCATTGACACACTGGCCTGTCCGGACAACTTACAGGCCACAATCTCAGAGTCTAGCTTCTGAACCACGAGGCCCAACATAACCTGTAGTGAAGATGTATTGAGCTTGGTTTGCTATAGAAGATCCCAAAGAGATTCTAAAGAGCCTACTTAAAGAGGCTCAGACATACACACATATAATTGTTATTTCTGCAAAATGTTGGTATTTCAGGAACTAGGGAAACTAAATGCTAAAGATTGTTCTCAGTCCTTAAAGTAGCATGTAAAAACATATATTATATATATCTCTATATCTAACATCATATATATATCTCCAGATTTACAGTCACAATGTTTTACACCCAACAGCAACAACATGCAAACATTCAAACTGACCCGAGGAACTCAGGCATGCATGCAAATTACCAACACAATGTGTTTATGGCTCATTGAAAGTAATCAGAGACAATAGGCGAGAAAGGGCATGTCAGAAGTAACTGCATGTTTCGGAAACAGAGGTCCTAAACGCAATTTAGTTGGCACAAATTCAAAGAGCTAATCAGGTCCAAATAAAGACCTGTCAGATATCAACTTATAGCACTTTATATGAAGCCTCTGCTATGCATTAAATCATTTTCAGAATGAACTTTGTCAGTCATTCCCCAGACAAATGAGTTCATCAGGTTGCTAGATAGTGTTATTTCTTTCTACAAACCCATAACCCCATCCTCTGGTTATCCTCTGTCTTCCTGTCAGGTGTGCTGTGCCGCTTGGCAGTCCGGTCGTCATGCTAATAGTAACACAACACTGTCCACATGTGATATTTGTATGATGAAACTGCTGGCGGAGGGGCTCTGCGACTGATGGTTTGGCATACGAATGCAAGCCCTGGATAGATGGATCTTGCTTGTTTTCCTTGTTGAGTTGGCCAGGCCAACTTCTTGTCAGGCCGAAAAAAGTTTTCCAGTCAATCTTTTGCAGTAATGTAGTCAAGTGCTCTCCAACACCACTCCCCACCCCCCTCTCTCTTTCTCTCCCACTATCTATCATTTAGATCTGAATTTAGGACCGCTCTGATAGACTCAACACTTACTGCTCCTACTGCACCCTCTGAATCTTTTTAGATAGACACTGACACACTCTGTTTCAAGTGAATACTGATGTAACGGTCAGTTTTTTTGTCATTGTCATTGCATATAGAATTCTGACAGAATTATTCCATGATGCTTGTAGAACGTATGTTTACTATTTTAGCTATTCAGTGACTAAGTATCCTTGGGATGTACATATTAACCTTGTGATGTGTCAGGATATAGTTAAATAATTCAAATCTAATCAACATATGATTAAAATTAAGTGAAATAAAATAAAACAATATTGTTTCATCAGCTTCATTTAAACTACAAATTCTGTTGTTGACATGAACAGTCATGTCATGTCATCATTAAAAAGAGTGACTTTTTTAACAGGGAAAGTGAGTATTTATCCTCACAATCAAAATATTGGTCTGAAAGGCAAAAGTAAAAGAAAAGTTAAAAGGAAAAAGAAACAAAAAAAACTGTAAGGCTTGTGCTTTGATAGGTTAAAAAAATATGTAATATATATATTTATTTAGAATGCTAACACTGAATGTTAGCACGGTTCAAAAATGTAATTATTTTTTCGGATTTTAAGATTTAAAACCTTAAATGTTTTATATTTTTAACTCAGTGTTAAAGTTTCAGTTGCTCTCTCTTCCTCAGTCTGTATGATGCACATCATCATCAATAGGTTTTTAGTACGTTTTCATTGGACAAGTTACAAAATTAGGATTTGCGCATGAGATCTTTTTCGGCATATGCGCTGGGTGATTGTTGCTTTTAGAAATACAGCATAATATTGATATAACATGCACAATATAAGCAGTGGAGCATTTCTTGAAAATATTGTACCCTGCTACAATGAACTCAAGTTATAACAGGTCTATAGCTACCTTGCCTTCAGCCTTTAACCAGGTATCAAAGCATGCAGGATTTACTACATGTGATACACTCTAATTGCATTTGTCTGGAATGCAGTATTTTGAGTTGTCCTATTTCCTTAACATTTAATCACGCTCTGGTATCGGAAACCTGAAGACCCAGGGCTGGGGCTGGTTATACGCTGCACCGAGATTGTGTCATAATTGTATCCCATCCAAAACCTTAATCAGTTTAACCTCTCTACTGAGCCAGATCAGTTTACTAATACATCGGATTGAAGACGCCGGGGTGGGTCTCCGTCATGTTCAGGGGGCTGCTGCAGGGATGCAAACCCAGTTTATGCAGCACAGAGAGGGAGGATGGATGGAGAGGAGCCGTGGGATCCTCTTCTTAGGTCATGGGCCTTTTCAAAGATTATTTTTGGGACTTTTTAGGCTTTTATTTGTATATGACAGCTTAGACTTGAAAGGGGAGAGAGAGGGGGAATGACAGGAGGAGTAAACCTCTATATATGGGCACCCGCTCTACCTGGTGAGCTACCCAGGCACCCAGGTCATAGGCCTTTTTAGACTCCCTTCTTGACCAAGTTTTCCCTGGTTTAGTGCTCAATAGTATTGCTCTTTTGCTGTATATCATCATGGATCATGTACATTGTGGAGGTGTGCTTAACTGTTTCTTTGCTACAGTCAAACAGATAATTATAGCCAAAGTATATTTGTGGCATTTTACAGGCAAATACATAACAGGCCCTTTCTCCTCTGAGGCTACCATCCTCTCCCACTCCTCCCATTCACACACTGGCCTCGTTTTGTGCCCAGGCACAATTTGTGCCACAGCAGCCACTCCGCAAACATATCCACCGAACTGGTCAGTTGGTGGTGTGTGTGCTGTGTGTGTTGAACAGAGGTAAATCTCTTAGAGCATCCAGATGTTTGTTTTTGTTTTTTACTGACTTGTCAGTGTGACAGAGGGCACTGCATAGAAGCGAGTCCAGTGCAACATCTATCCCCTGCCGACTTTACATTGCCCACCAAACAAGCAAACAAGAAGGACATTTATACACACCACCACTTCTGCCTCAGGGCCACGCCACAACCCAAGATGACAGTATCCCTCCACCCAGCCAGACCCACGCTGCACCACACCAGACTAGGCTAGACCTGCAGCTAATATATACGAGTTGCTACCGTGCAAAATAAACCCTAAGAGAAGTATGGATAAATTATGTAGCGAAAGACGTGTTTACGTTTAGGGTGTCAAGTTTAAATTATGCACTGCGGTGTTCTGTGGTTAGTGTGCCGGGTTTAATTTGAATGTTTGAGAAAAGAAGTGAAGTGTGCAAGAAACGGAGCCAGACAGTCAAGTCAGCTCCACTGATGTCATACCAAAAAAATGACATTTTTGCCCAGAATTCATCACAAGACATTATGCATGACAAGTGATTTGGTATGCACTGAATGCGGACTTGAGAGCATTTTTTAAGCATTAGCACAGTCACTGCACACACAACTCCAGTGTTTGTTACAATTTGGCCAAGCTTTCCAAGCTGAGACCTGTGTGTGTTTACATTGTCAAGACCTTCAGTGTGTTTTCAAATGCCCAACAGAGGGTGAGAGAGTGAAGAGAGATCCAAATGGAAAGATCCAAGTAGAATATTGAGGCGTGGATTGTGGGGTTAAATGGCACATATATCAAAACAGTCAGTCTTTACCAAAACCACATCTACTATAATGATTGATAATGAGAGAATGGGGGGGGGGGATTGAAGAGAGACAGAGGCACAGGACTAAAGATCTTTCACAGTGGGACATATAAGGACACGATACACAGAATGATCCAATTACCCTATTTTATAATTGTGTGACCCAGCAGAACTGGCACTACAAAGACTGATATTTAAGTTGGGATTTACCTCTCCCCCGAAGAGGTTTACACCCCAATGATCTCTAACTATCTCCAGAAAGAAGCCCTTTCGCTTTCTGTTCGCTTTTAAAAACATCTGTTTCACATTCAGTCTTTTCAGCTTTGGAATTGGTTTAACATTGATGTAAAAAGGTTTATGCGGGGTTAACAACCAGATTGGTTCAGTTATTCGTGCCGAATTACAGTAGAAGTCAGAAGCCTTTAAGTCAGAGCATATCCTTTTGTTTTTCCTCTGTTCTTCCAGTTTCTCATAACAGTGATCTTTTTATACTGTGTCACGCAGCAGCTGTCATTTAGATCACATTGCATCTTTGTCAGGGGCAAAACAAACAAAACATCAGTATAACCAGTATGCCAATTTTTTCGGACAGGAATTAAGCCAAGAAATATAGATCAGGTCATGCATGATTTAAAGTACAGCCAGGAAATGCATATTGTATATAGAGGAAATGGTGTCTTGTAATGTGCCTGCATTCTAAATGGCAAATTGTGTGGGAGTATCAGGCTGGGACTTTGACATGCAGCATACACATAAACATATGTCTGATGAGAGATTTGAAGGAAATATTACATAAATATGAAAAAGTTTACCAAAGAATACCAGTGAATAGTGGGACCTCAGGATTTTTGCCGTTGGCGGGTTGCTTGAGTCTATCGTAATTGCGCAGGAATGGGGAGTGGTTTTGTACTCAAACAAATGTGTTTTCCTATAGGACAGTGGGCACAGGCGTGTTAGTGTGGACTGAATTATTGAATATAAATAGAGAACCATATACTGAAACGTGGTCAATTGATTTATTGAAATGTGAATGAAAGGTGATGTGCGTGCTGAGAACGCCTGAGGCGTGATTTGACTTGTCACACTCAATATCCAGCACAGTCTGATATATTGCAACCAGCCACATCCACATAACTGGAATCTGGACCCTGAAACCCGCTGAGAGCAGAAAAGAACACAACCTTGGCATGCTGAGGAGTGAACAAATCTAGGGGCACCGTTGCACCACATTTCTTGGGCAGCTGCTTTTTTACCCAGAAGGCTTTGTGGTCTGGTCCCCCTCCAGAGGGTTGCACAAACACACTCTCTTCCCCTACACCCTGCCTGAGTCCATATGCTGGTGTTGATCACAATGCCATGTTGACCTATTGTTTAATTTTGCCGGCATGTTTTCTGTCTGAATACTATAGTGCTTCTGGCATCAAGGTATTTGGCTTGGCAACTCACTGGGCTTCTGCGGTGTTTATTTGTTATCACGTCAGAGTTATAGAGTCGTCCAGTGTATGCTACAGTAGGTCTTTAGACAGCTGTGTCAACTCTTGCCTTGTGTGGACAACGAATGGTTTGCCAAAAAGGGAGAAGGGCTTTTATTTCTTTACCTAACAAGTCTCTATGACAAAGGATCACTGTGGTATTCATTATGTCAGGTTGTTGTCACACAAGAATGTTCTACAAGGATCATAGAATAATTCTGTCACAAGAATTTGAAGTCAGTAGGCAAGCTTGAAAAATACATACACCTTATCATCTGAAATCACAAAATGGGAATGCAACAGTGTCCCTGTTTGTATTTAATTGAAAATAAAAGTGTGTACATTATTATGAAATATTTTCTGATCACAGCAGAAAAATTAAAAAAAAATTAAAAATGAATCCTAAAACACTTTCACGCCATTAGATAACAGCTACTGGCAATACACTTTGGTTTTCTGGATTGATACTGTTGTTCAGTGATGTGTTTTTTTTTTAATTCATGGATGGTTAATGAGGTGATGTCAGAGCAAGAGCATCTTTCTAGACCTGTGGAAAGAGGCCAATTTCTTCAGCAGCCTCAATAGACAAAAAATGAAATGCAATCACAAGAGATGTTGCATTTTGAGTCAGTAATGTGACACATTTTCTTCTAGTTTGGACAAGTTTCACTCTGGGAAACTAAGGACATTACAGTAGAAATAGACAAGGCAGGTTAAAGTAAAGAGCCCTTTCCTTTCTTGGGATTTAGAGCTTCCATCATATGTTATAGTCGAATAAATGCCTGAATACAAAAGTTACAATGCTAGACAGGTTGAGAGGCAAAGAAGGAGAAAATGATGGACGTTAATGATGATCCATTAAAAAGATCACTTTAGAGCACAGTCCAATTATCATGTTGGACTGTACGGTATTTGTCTATAGTCTAACAAAAGAGCAATAAAGTGAATCAATTAATTATAACGTTATTGTCATTACTGCCTGTTGCTGAATTGGTGTCTATCATCCCCCAATAGTTCCGATATGAAATGGAGTCATGGAGCACGTTGAGGTATATAACACTCCATTGAAGGGCTGGAGCAAGAGGAGCTTATTGGCAGAAGGGGGTAAAAGAGAGAAGAGAAAGACAGAGAGAGAAAGCGAGTGTGAGAATAGAGGCAGGTGTGAGTGAAAGGTGCTGGACAGATTGAAGCCCGGGTGTCAGAGGACGCCGTAGCTCATGGGCCCGTCAAACAGGATCCTGCATTGACTGCCAGTAACATCAGTCCAGGCGCCGGCTCAGAACACAGATCATGTTTAGGATTTTCATTGCGTAACCCCCAGTCTGTCTTTTTCATGGGGGGTTCGGATTTCTTGAATGGGTTTATAATTAATGCCTTGATGGTTACTAATGGCTGTGGCACTGGACCCTTTGTATTGCATTCTAATTAGCCATTATAAATGGTTAGGAATGGTTTGTGAGAATAAACACTTTCATGAGACAAAGGTGTGTGGCTCTTTTAGAAGCCTTTCCCTGAATGGGCGGTCAAAGGATCATGTAAGATAAGACAAGATATACTTGTAGGGAAATGTGTTCGTTGTGTGTCTCCTCACTAAAGTGAACACCCCAAATCCCTCTCATATCCATTGGTTATTTAGCCAATATTCAACCCTTACTGTACAAAAACTTGTACTTCTCATCTTTCAATCTTCAAGTGCTTGCTCTGTTTTGCAAAGGAATTAAGAAATGCCCCTTTCAGATTTGCAACCAATATAATAACAATTAAGGCTCTGGAAAGAAAAGTGTTGACACAATGACCACAGTCTTACTATGTCAGACCCAAAAACATTTCCATAACACTGCCAATACGACTATTGTCACATTCACAAAAAGGCTGCAACAGCACAAGGGTAAAGGTGCTGTAGGTAGGATTGCGAAGATCCAGGACTTAGCCAACATTTTTTTAAATCAACAACTTCTCAGTCCCTCCCCCCTTTCTGCTAAACGGTCTCATACGCCCCTCCCCCCACAAGGGAGAATGAATGCGTGTGCATAAGCAGTGATTGACACACAGTTAGACACCCCCCCTGACCCTGATTGGTGCATCTGAACAGGGAGCGGTGGATTTTTGCAAATTGCACTGCAGGCTGTAGGTGGTGCCAGAGGAGCTGGATTTTTTTTTTAAATTACCTGCTTCATGTAGTTCTACTTGAACATAGGGTTAGTTTCAGCAAATATGACAGAAAGTTAGTTTTATAAGTCTTACCTACTGCACCTTTACATTCAAAGAAAGAAACACTGTAGTAAATGTGTGATTTAATAATAATTTCCTCTGCTCAAGGAAATAAAATCACTTGAATAAACCATGATATTGTGTCAATAAGCCAATTTTTTAAGAGAGTTTTCTCGTAGCAAATGACCAATAAAGTTTAGTTTTCATTGGTTGTTTTATTCCACTCACAGTGCAGGGCTAAAGAGGTAAAAAAAAAAACTTGCAAAATCATATTAATCATCACCCAAGTCCCAATTACTTACAATATTAAGACTTTTTTATTTTATAGATATTTTATGTTTTCCAGTTTTACATACA
This sequence comes from Sander vitreus, assembly GCF_031162955.1. NCBI lineage: Eukaryota > Metazoa > Chordata > Actinopteri > Perciformes > Percidae > Sander > Sander vitreus. Next base: position 19,860,053 of record NC_135863.1, read on the forward strand.
TACCTGTGAGCAAGTAGGAATTAAATAACTCATAACCTTCCTGGGTGCAACAGTATAGGTCTGTATAAAGTAGGCAGCAAAATTCCAAATTACCTAATTAATTATTAAAATTGATTTGTAAATTCATCTCAGGGCAGCTCCTGCTGTGTACCAGGGGCCAAATATCTTGTAAACACTACAGTCCTGTCATGTTTGAATAGAGCCACTATGGAGACCCATAGTATGTGCAAATGTCAAATAAATCTATACTGATAGTTGGCAGATAGATGAAGCCAGAAATGCAACACATTCCATGTCTGAAAAGGGCTTACAAGCCTCAATTGTGCAAACTGCTGTTGTAGTTCTGGTTTTGTTGCGTCCAAATAGTGTCCTCTCTCACTCAGAAGCATTGATATGGAGGTGATCAGAAACGTGATCAATTGTTTGTTAGAAGTAGAGTCAAAGGGAGCTGTACAGCTGACCTGTGTTCATGTAGTTGAGTGGAAAGTATGTGTGTAAAAATAATTTCTTGACAACCCAAGCCTTTGCCCAGAAGGAAAATGTAAAATGTTGAGGCAACAGAGGAATTAAGCTGAAAGTCGGTTCAGTTCTCTGCTAACGCTAGACGATAACACACAAGATATATCCTTTACCCTGTCAGTCTGCTTCATCTCTTTGAGAACGTGACCCTGTTTTCCTTTTTCCCTCAACCTGGTGAACCGGTAAACCCCAGGCTGCCCGCTTTAAGAGGAAATCACATCTTAGCTCTCTAATCTGATGCAGGGCTGCAGAGCTGGTAGACATTTGAATGAAGGCCTCTGAATCACAGTAGGTTAAGTGCTTCCATGAAGCCTCACCATATTGTTGTGCAGCCAGGCTCACACTGTGCCAGGCCTCCTCCACAGGAACAGGGGTCCAGATCCATCACTGCACTTCCTCCTCAATCTCCAGCAAACAGTCTGTCAGAGGAACAAAACAGCTGGGCAGGCTCATTATGTGAGCAGGCTCATTTAGTCATCATACCAATGCTTCCTGTTGTGCCATCCACATAGTTTTTAATCTGGCCCCCAAACTATTCAGGCCTGAGTGCAAAATGGCTGTTAAGAACAATTTCTTTAGTCATTTACATGACTACTTCCTCCCACCAATTTATTGGCTGAGCTCTTGCTCTGCCCGCTTGTTCATTCGCATCTGGACAACACTCCCTCGCTTTTAGTCATTTGCTGTGTGTGCTCATATCTCACCATTCATAAATCAAGTTTTCAAAAGTGTAGGAGGCAGGGGAGAAAAGATGATTCAAGGACAAACAGCAATTAATATCTCTCCTGCTCTGAGACAAAGGAAAAAAGTTTGCCCCTATCTTTTGATTCAAATTGAAGCCCTATTCGCAACAGATGAGGCTGGCTGCTAGAAGGGTCCCGCTTTGCAGTGGAAATGATATGTGTAAACTATGTAATGCGAATGTTTTAGCCAAGCTGTGTTCAATTTTGTATCCTGACGAAGTGCATGAGAAACCTGCCTCTCTTTAGCTGTCTCGTTGAATCATATGGATATAATTTCATCCATTTACGTTTTTCTGCTCTTTGCTGTGGTTGCCACAGGGCATTTGGAAGCAGGCAGATTAAATGCACATGTTCCTCCCATCTGCAGCCAGGGCACTCTGCTCCGCAGCCTTCCCTCCGAACAGATCCTGAAGTGTTGGTGGTTTTCCTCGTTGGTCAGGGCAGAGAAAGACACCTTGTGATAAACCAACGTATTCCCTCAAACCCCTTTTTTCATACTTATAAAGTTATACAGGCTGCTTTCGAGCATTGCCACTCTACAACGTGTTTTTTTTGGCAGAGTTTTCCACCAATACTCTTTACTCTTCATTGTGTCTCTCAGGCTTGGCAGTAAAGGAGCCTGGATGTATTAAGTAAAACTAATCACAGTGGAGAATTTGTGGAGGCTTTTAGGATCTGAGAACCTTTTTCTTTTATTGGGGGGGGGGGGGTGTCTCTGAACATGAGTAATCGTGAATGTCATGCTAGTAAGCAGCCAAACAGTTGAATCCCATCTCCCCATCATTAGTCAGTGGCCTGCCTGATCTACAATTACTGCCCAAGGCCAGAGAAATATATTAGTGCTGAGGGAGATCTCCTCGCATATATAGCAACCCTAGAAAAGCTTGACTATTGGGGGAGAAAATCCTGGATTTTATCTTGGCGAGAAAATGACTCCTGTAGGTGATGATCTTGGATGCAAAGACCGTAGTTATATATATATTTTTCCAAAGAGAAGAACCTCCACCTTACCTCTGATCATCTCCTCTCTCTGCATTTCTCTTCCTATGTCATTCATGAAAGCTTTTAATCAGATTTCTGGCATCCATGTCAGCAGCCATATTTCCTCCCGACACCCCTCCATAACGGCTGGTTTGTTTCCATCATCCACAGCTCCTGCCGGTTGCTAATGAGCCGCCGCATTTTAGGAGAGGCGTACACTGCTGCCTTTTAGCCCAGACACTGTTTGGCCTTTTCCCTGCCAGTCAGGAGTCATTTCCCATGAAGGCCTCAGGCCCGCCGCACCTCCACTAGCCTGCACGCTGGGCCCATAATCTGTCTGTTGTGATCAGCTGCCTGTCCACCCTTTCAACCCGCTCTCGCCCCCTTCAGCCATGTCAAGACCCCGCTGTCATCCCGAATGTTTACCGAGCTACTGAACCCCCTACTCAAGAGTGAGACGGTGTCAAACACTCAAATCCCTCCACGCTGCCAGTGCCGCTCCACTCGTGCAGTGATCTGCCGGTTTACCTTAGACGGAGCTTTCAGAGAGGAAAACTAAACATGTTTAAAGCAATTAATGTCATTAGCGCTGTCTAAACTGTTTTCAAAGATAATATCAAAGGTAAAATCAGTCCTGTGTCAGAAGCCTCAGCCACCACAACTTTATGTTTATACCACTTTAACCTATGTGTTCATTTCTTTCTAAACCGTTTATATTAGGCAACTCCTCATCGATGATATAGGGCAACCTACTGACATTTATCCTTTTTTAACATGCAGATATTATTTTTAGACACTTTTAGGTCAACCAGTTGGCATCAAACCCATGACATGGGATGTATAATTGCCATGTGTCACCTTTACCAAAATAAGACAACATACTGCCCACATCAAAACTGTTAAAACACTTTTCTTCAATAACAGGAGCAATGCTGAATTTAACTACACAGCACTGCATGCATCAAATTCAAAACCTAAGTAGGTTTTTGACAGTCCATGAACTCACTGAAAGAAGTCATTTTAGCCATCAGATTGGCCACGCTAAAACATCTTACTGGAGCATAAAATCTTTCATGCAGGGTTCTGGGTAATGTCCATGCCTAGGGGTGGCAGTGCCTATTGGTTTCCCAGCAGGCAGGAAAACCTCATACTCAGCCGTCTCCCTGCTAGTCCAGCTTCCAGAGTAATAATACGCTCTACACGATTAACACGGTTTCCTCCACGGACCCGTTACTATAATTTAGCCTCAAATTTGTATTGCGGAAAAGAAAGCAATGAAAGAGTGATTATTCCCTTATACATAAATACACACATTTAGCACGTCAATAATAGCTGTGTTTGTTTTCCAAACTCAAATTCTCGGCGCCGCATTTCAGCAGTCAGCATGGACCGCGTCTGCCATGACTGGTATGGCAGTGTAGATGTTCCTCTGCACTGAGATTTTTATTAAACTTTCCCACCCTCACTGCGTCTCTCGTTTCCATCTGAAACATTTGATTGGCACGATTTTAGAATGATGTGTTTCCGCTGTACATCACTATGCAATGTGAACTCCTAAAGACATTTTTCCATGATTGTATGCTGAAGCCGGGAACGAATGTGTGTTTGTGCGTGCGTGTGTGTGTGTGTGTGTGTGTGTGTGTGTGTGTGTGTGTATGTGTATGTGTATGTGTGTGTGTGTGTGTGTGTGTGTGTGTGCGTGCGTGCGTGCGTGCGTGCGTGTGTGTGTGTGTGTGTGAGTGTGTGTGTGTTGATGAATCCAGGGTGAAATATTTTATTCATACTACATTCCGGTCCTGTCCTGTGCCTCACTGTTACTTTTGTGTTGCTGTCTGGTCATGTTGAATGTCCTAACTTTCTTTATGCATTTCTCTTCTCAGCTTTGGGCACACCACACACAGCACACAGGTCCAAACATAGCTGATTAGATCTTGTCTTGTAGTAGGGCTGTGTATTGATCCTACTTTTAATTAATTAATAGAAATGTGTCTTTACCACTGAGTATCAAAAACTGTCACATTTCTTTTTTTTGCTCATTTTAAATTGTATCTAGGGGATCCAGGATCTTATATGGATGATGATGATGATGATGATGATGATGATGATGATGATGATGATGATGCTTTTACTGATGCTTTTAAGAAATTTGGCTTATAAACTCAAGCAATGTATTGGCATTAGCGAAAATTTCAAGCTTTGTTCTCTCTCTGAGGCATTATTAAGCTCCCATCCTATATTGTTGGTGCACATATGCTTGCCCAGTTTTGTTTTCAGTAAAATCAACTTCACAAGCTCAGTTTTAATTGTTGGTTTGTAGCTTGTTGTAAGAAAAAAAATGTACAGGAAAAAAAAGCATCTGTCTGATCAAAATTATGCTTTTGTTTCCAAACTCATCGGCTCAGAGGTCTGACAAGCTGCAGGAGCTGTGCGTTTGTGTCGCCATAATCGTGCAGATTAAGACTCTCGTACTGAGCCACACAGGCACATACACCCACAGATCAGCCTAGTCACCCAACACGGCTCTACCATGACTGGCTTAGGTTTCGCCTATATTAAATGGAGCCTCTGTGAATAGAAGGCCCTACCTGTACTGTGTGAGTGAATGAAGGAGACCAGGGATGAGTATTGAGCGTAGATGAAGCTGAAGGCCCATTAGAAGAATGGTGTCACTCTCTCCTTAGCCGTAACCCGACCTGTTGTCAGCAGGCTTTACTAAAGGTCAGGCTACAATGGACAGTAGAGACCACAGCACCTCCGCAACAGTTTGTCAATGAAGTTGCATTTGCACTGAGGTCAGATTAGTCCTTTGCAAGAAGTTGGTTTTAGGTAAGATTTGTGAGTGAGGAAGTTGTTATTTTAGAAGATATTATACTTAAAAGATATTTTACTTGCTCGCAGTAGCTGCACCATGTTTTTTATCAGACTTAATGCCTTCCTGGCTCCCGGTTTCTCTCATATTTAGGTTCTTGAAATATAATGAATAAAGCCGTCATTTTTTAATATGTCATCGGTCTAATTTGTCTAATCTTCGCAGTTATTCAGATGCAAACAAGAATGCACAAAAGAGACTTTTAGTTCCTCTGGTTCCATAGTTCCTGGAACATTTTGGTCAAAAAGGGCTAACACTTTTTCTTCACCAGTTTATGCAGTCTATTACTCTTCATGGAGTGACCTCCTTTTCCATCTTCCCCACCATCTTTTGTCTCTGTACTCTTTTGTCTCCACCTGTCCTGTGCCTTATGTACCCGTCGTACACGCCATGCATCTGAAGTCCTTATAGGGTGACCGGCAAGTGTACAGAAGAAAGATGCTAACATGAGCACTTCCTATTGTTACCTGTGACAGTCTCAATATATTGATGCTGCTGAACACTTACATGAGATTAATCCTAAATAGATATAAGTAGCATTGAGCTATGCTTCCCATACTACTGTACACGCTACACTTTGTGACTCTTTACACAGCAGCCGATGTAGGGGGTCTTGACATGGACGCCTAATCAACCAATCAGCCTTGTTTTTTGCTTAAGAGCAGGAGTGGATATGCGAGAAGCCTCATGAATCATTCACATGTTAACAAATCTGTGGTGTTCATTGGCTGAGTGGTTCGGATCAAATGGGCCAAGCTGGGTCGGATATGAGTCTGTTTACAGTCACTGTCACTTGTCAGTCTAAGGCACTATACACTTCAGCACACTTATCCCATGCTATGCATTACAGCCCATTAACCGCCACTGTATGGCACACTCCAGTTTCCCCTGCAATTTAGACGCAGCGGCAGCCTTGAGGCAGGTGCACTGTCACGCATGCTGCTGTCTTTCAAGTGGACGTGGTTTTCAACAAAGGTACCCTGGATTGGCAGCGTAATTCAAGAGCCATGGAAAAAAAAGGCTCACGATTATACCACCCATGTTTTTAAGCATCTCTCACTTTTCTATAGCTGGAGAATATGTGGTGTAGAGTGAACTCCTCCAGCTGTGCGAGTGATCAAGGGAGTAGGGGAAAGAGTGGGACAGCTTCTTTCTGAGTCACAGATGTACCCGTATACAGAGCCCACATTGTACCAGACTATGCCAGCTTTACACTGATTGATTTATTTTTTCCAATGTGTGTGTGTGTGTGTGTGTGTGTGTGTGTGTGTGTGTGTGTGTGTGTGTGTGTGTGTGTGTGTGTGTGTGTGTGTGGGCATTTGTTTATTTCCTTGTGTGGTCCTGTGCATACCTGCCTGACTGTGGTTATCTTTGTGCGTGTGTGTGTGTATTTGTGTGTGTGTGTGTGTGTGTGTGTGTGTGTGTGTGTGTCTTGTGCTGTCTTCCCTCCCCCGTAGTTCGAGAGTTGTAACAAAGCGTTTTCACGTCTGGAGAACCTGAAGATCCACCTGAGGAGCCACACAGGAGAGAAGCCGTACCTGTGCCAGCACCCAGGCTGCCAGAAAGCTTTCAGCAACTCCAGCGACCGCGCCAAGCATCAGCGCACTCACCTGGACACGGTCAGAAACTAAGTCTCTGCTCTGTCTCACCTTCCAATGCTTCACCATAGTAGATTAATGTTTAACCTGTCTCGGGCCAACAGTTAAAATAGTCTGGGTGGTCGCTGTGTTGCAGAAGGCATGGCTGCATGAAATTATGAACTATAAATGTTTGCATATGTCGGATACAAGCTGCATTTAGTTTTTACCAAATCCATTCAGGTATTAGATTATATGCCAAATTAAAATATGAGTTGTCAAAGAACTAGCAAGCAGCATGTGTATGTGTGTGTGTGTGTGTCTGGTGTGCGCTCACACTGTTTCCCTCCTTCACTTTTACACCAACATTAAAAACTGCGCTGTTGTCCAAGTCTCAATGCCTATTTCCACATCTTGACAGTGTTAGACTTTAATTTGCTGTCAGTCAGTGAGAAGTGTGGCATTTTCACTCTCTCTACGCTGGCAGTGACAGATCATTAAATGATCAGTTCCATTAGGCTGAGTCGCAGCTCCGGCCATAACAGGCTTGGATTGGAGCTGCAAGCTCAGACAGAGCTTTGCCTGTTTCTCTGACCTGTATAAATGGAGGGAAAGGTTGAGTCAGCCATCGCTGCCACTCGTCATGTCTCAGTAACCCCACTAATACCTCATTTTATCACCATCCGCATTGGCAACGCAGCAAGGGAGTAAATAACTTGTTTTGCTCAAATTATGTACTTAAGTACCATTAAGGTATTTGTTCGTTCTCACACGTTCAGGGAGCTTTACAGTTTTCTCTTCTACACTTTAAAGTAATTTCTTCTATTAACAACTAATTCAATTCAATATCTACAGAGAGAAATTCTTAGTTGAAAATAATCTTTGAGCAGTCCCTAAAAGGTATGCATGTACCAGCTTCAGGTCAACCAGCCAAAGCAATAATAGAAGTCAATCATAGCTCTGGAAATCAAGGATATTATTTTACTGTAGTGGCACACAGTAAATGCTCAAATTCACCACTTTCTGCAAAACTTGAATTGAAAGAGATATTCATTTTAATAGTATTTTTATAATATTCATATTTCCAGGATATCTTCCCCCTGTGTTCCTGTATTGGCCAGCCACCAGTGCTTTTGGTACACGTAATAGTAAATCACTCAGAACCTTTACTTCAGTAGAGTTTTGAAAGCAGACTTGTGTTATTCTATCAGTAAGGGATTTTCCTCCTCCAGCCACTCTTTCCACAGTAGGGCAAATGATACAGCTAATCTGGGACCCTGATGCTTATGGCTTCACATTAACACTCCGCTAAGGCATTCACTGTGCCTGCCCACCCTGCCAAAAACACTTTGAGGGAAAATCATTTTCAAGCTTTAATGGTATTTATTCTGCACAGAAGTTGTGCTTGATTACTCAAGGTTCTGCGCTGTATTGGGTGCGTTGCTTGACAAAACAAACATGGCAGAGATGAGTGGCACTGTAAGAGCCTTGTAATAACAATGGCTTATTTACAGAGAAGGTCGAGGTATGGAGGCAGAGCTAATAAAGACCCGTATCCCCTTACACTTTAATGGCCAACCTATATTCCTGAGGATGAAAAAAATGTTTTGCCGTGAGGGGAAAAATCCCTCAATCAGCTAGCTACATGCTATATTTGCTTGGTTAATGAGAATAACGTGAAATGATGAGGAAACTCCATGACAGTGCAGTCATTTACAGATGTCATGTCTGTTTCTCTAATCTGTCGACATCTCCCTCCTCACAACCAGTCTGTATGTCAGCATACACACTGACACACAGTACATACTGACCGTATAGAGTAACATTACCAACTTTGTATTGGTCCACAATATCCAATGTAGAAAATTTCCCATCACAGTCCTATTTTAATTGTGCAGAAAACAACTAAACATGTCCTGCTGTATTTTTTAAATATTAGCTGAGTGTTTTACATACATTGTCGAGTATTGATATTAATCATGTCATATTGATGTTGTCAGTAAGAAAGAGGGTTCATTACTACACTGGGAGAAGAAAACGAGAATAGCCCTTCATGCAACAGCAAGTGAAACAGCACATAGAGCAGCTTTAAAGTCCTGAATTTAAATTAAAACGCTACATGGAGATCATTTCATATTGAAATATTTTATAACAAAATATTTTCTTTTTTTTCTTTTTCATGCTTTTTTTCCTCTTCTTCAAATTCTGTCATTCTCAGCTGAAAGGTAGGACTTTAACTTTGCCTTTACTTCAACAGATTTTAAACTTAGTGTATAAATTGTGCTTACTCACACCCTAATTTCCTCAATTTCTGTCATCTCTTCTTGAATAACTGCACTTTTTTCTTGTGTCTCTGTCCTTACAACAAAGTGAATTTAGATGCATCTACACTTTAACCGAATGTGAAACGTTTTTTTCTTTCTGCTTATAGAAGCCGTACGCATGTCAGATCCCCGGCTGTACCAAGCGCTACACAGATCCCAGCTCCCTACGCAAACATGTAAAGATCCACTCGGCCAAAGAGCAACAGGTGCGTAGAAAGGTAAGACACCTTCTACAAGAGAGGGATGGAACGAATAGATATTGAGATAAAATTTTTCCTGTTGTCAGGTAGTAACTGATTTGATATTTTTTTAACATCAAACAAAAGAACAGAAAGATGAATTATATGTCTCTAACTGGAAGATGACAGTAAATTAATTACATACTATTAAACTACTAATTAAAAAAAGGGGGATATTATCTATCATGTTTCATTTTTCATAACAAATCCTAGTGGGAACATATATATATGTATATGTTATTGCTGACGCCTCACATGTTTTACACTCTCATTATGAGCTGCTTCCATCAGGTCGACGTTACAGGGTCCCAAGTAAACCTAAAAGATACCTCAACAGATATAAAAACGTATTCATTTCCATATCAGTAAGTCTCCTAAACTCACGCCATAAGGTATGAGGAGGGGTGGAATGTGTTTGTACTTACTTTATTGTTTGCACTTGTATGTACTATGTACTTAATGTCTTGTGTCTGTCCATGTATGTATATATTATATGTATTTTTATGTGGCAGCCTTTTGTCCAAGACAAATCTCCCTTGGGACAAATAAACCAATCTTGATATCGGTGGCTTTGCCTGCGTATCATGTAGAGCACAGTGGCCTTTCAGCATGACTTAATTCAAGTCAATACGGTAGGGTTACAGGTTTAACGAACGGGCCAGCTCTGATGTACATTATCCACAGATCCATCTAGTTGGTTTAATTGAGGGGTTGGGTGGCCGGGGGTCTAGTAGAGGGGTGTCTTTGAGAATCGCTTTCCCAACAATAGATCAGGTTTGACCACATTTCATCGTGTTCATGGTCAAAAGCCCATTCTTTCCCTGACTGGAAGTGGGTAAATAACAGAGAATGGGCTCATTGTTGTGGAAGGGGCTGGATAGTGGCAGGCTGGATGATGTGTTTCTTTGCTTAGCGCCGTAAAGGGAAACACATGTGTGCTTGTAGCATTGTTAATAAGCTGTACTGCGGAATACCCCAGTGGCCAGATGTTATGGACAAATGTCAAACAAACGCTCTCTTACTCCACTCTTGGAACAGTTCAGAGAAAAACTGTTAGGAGTGTCGCTGTGGGGAGAACAGAGCCCCAATTACACGTGATGAATAGTTTGCAGGGCCCTCATAAGGATCCCCAAGAGGACAAGCACATGCACATTTATTGACATACAGTATCTAAGTTTGGAATCAAAATGTGGATTATGCCAGCTATAAAATTCAGTCAGTGATTTAAATGGCGGGATAGGCATAAGGCCTTAAAAGACGTAAGTCACGCACAGATAAAGCTGTTATCTGTCCACTTGGCTCATCGCTGTCGATGAACTAGATGGTTGTGATAATGCTGAAGAATGTTTCCAACCACAAAATGTGGAATTGATTTTCATTGTGGATGGATGGACAGGCAGGCAGACACAGAGAGACAGATGGACAGATTGATAGGGTTGGAATGATGATGAAGAAAAAACCTTGGTGGACAACATCGACTTTGTCATCTGTAACTGGAGCACTTTGTTTTAAAAATACACTCGTACTGGTCCAAATGACTCACAGCAACACTGACAGGTTTTTAATGCCTCTTGGCATCATAAAGTTATCACTTCTTACTATGATAGGACAAAATATGTTTTATTCAAGATGGTTAATATCACAGCATGATGACAAAACCAAACTTGATTTACAATCTTAACAGGTTTACATGTTGATTTCCTAATGAACTGAACCCACATATATTGGATTCAAACGATAAGGAGCCTGTTGCACAGCTGTTCTTAAGTTCAACCTTAGCCCAGTTATAACGTGTTTCCTAAGTGGAAATTTACACATTACTGAATTAAAATGGGATGCATGTTCTTTGTGAATAAGGCATTATAAATACATTGAAATTAACTAAATAAAAGGGGTTGTACTGCACAAATACTTCCAGGTTTAACTGAACCGACTGACAAAGCTATGTTAGCCTGATAATATATAGCAGTTAAACCCTTGAAATTGAAGAATCGAATATGATTGATACATCTGTTTTAACACTTTTGTTTAATTAGTGATGTAATGTTGGTTATGTTAGCGTAATTGCATTGTTGTTCAACATAATTAAAGAACCCAGTGCAACATTGCGGCTCATTGATGTGTTGTATTAGTTTGTGGACAACAATGGACGTCTATGGTACAGAAGAATTAACTACATCAGGCTTTTATGAATGAATAGTAAATCTACTGTAGCAGATCATGTCCACTGCTATTGTTTGTCCACAAAGCATTATCTGATATTGGAGCCAAAGCAGATGGCATTGAGACATTTGGTAGATTCTCCTTTCTCCAGTCAGTGTCTTGATTCTGGCACACCATGGTGTGGAATACAAAACACCATTGGTTTGAAATGCTTTTTCTTTCTACTTACTTCTGATAATCAGCTAAAGTACTGTCCCAGTCCCTGTGTTGAATTTACAGGTTCTTTGAAGGTTATCTCCTGAGTAAAGGAAAGATGTGGTTGTTAGTACAGCCCTGGTGTGTACCTCAGCAACTGTAATGTTTTATTACAGAGAAATCCACTGACGTACACTACAGAGGTCAGCTGCCCCACTGATCCATAAGGCAGATGTCCAATTTCTCCAACTGACACAAGTATCCTTAGGTTTAGGTTTCTTCTGCGTGGCCTGTGATCGACTCTCCAGTTGAAATGTGTCTTCAGTTGCCTCCATTACTGTTGGCAGTGAGAGAAACAGAAGCAATCTCGCATTGGCTCTGAGTTAGTACAGGGATAACTTACCTGCAATGTCCAAGGCCAACGCATGACTCAAAAAGGAGCGTATGATCTTTCCTTTGGTTCCCCCTGACTGACAATGTATTCTCATTTGCTGAGTTACTGTTTCAAAATAACATTACAATCGCATTAGTGCACAAAAAGAGTTAAAAAAAACACACCCTACATGGGGTACAGCCTACAAATAGACAAAACTGAGCCTGTGCTTTGTTCTGAGGTTGTGTAATCTTGCAAACCAGATGGAGTTCTCTTTAAATGACTCAACATCACTTCTTGTAAACATTTGTTTTGTTTTTTCTTATGTTTGTGATTGACAGCTTCGGCCCTGTCCTCACCTGGAGCAGGACGTCCTGAGTGACTGTCTGTCCATGCAGCACCTCCAGAGCTCCACCTCCTCACAGCATCTCTACAATGGCAAAGATGGCCGTTCTCCTGGACTGGGCCAAGACATCTTTGCAGGTGCACATAGGAAGCTGCTCTGTCATCTAGCACCCTGATTATGTAACCTCTTCCCCTTATGAAAGCATTAGGTAATCTAATACTTTGTCAGCAGCAACAACTCAGGTCTCTAGTCTCTCTCTCAGTGTTCCTTCCTTGTGTTTCACCTCCCCCCCCCCCCTTATACCCTAGTATTTGTTGCACTTTACATACATTTCTCAAAACACTATTATTTTCTAAATACCTCTGTTCCTTTGCTTTTGGGCTTGAATACAACATATGATATGACACCATTAGTAGCACCATCCTCTTTGGTTGAGCAATTCAAAATGTGAGTAAAAGAGACTGGCCATGTCTCAAAATATTGATGAGCCATGAGTACTTGTTCCAAAACAGAAGAACAGGCCAGCAAGTGAGGTCTGACCGCCAGCAATCCCAACACCTGGCAAGGCAATCACCGAGTCATGGTGGTCAACAACAGCCATGTCAACATTCCTGCAGATGTATTAGGGAGATTTTGTGCTTTCAGGCAGTAAAAACCATACTTACGGCGCCTTTGGTCAAACACAAACAAATTACACCACTATAATTTATCTTTAATTACTTATACACATTTCATATCAACATTTTAGCTGCTGGACTCTACTCTGTTATTTAAGTTTAGAAGGAAGTTTGTTTGGTTTGAATTTCATAACCATATCATGTTAACCTGTCATCTTGTCATACAAAGGCTGCAAAAACCATTACAAACCACTGCAAACGAAAACTTTTGTTCATCACATGTGGCCTTTAAACTTCCATTTTTCTAATTGATGAATTTGACCGCCACCAAATGTCAACACTACTTTGGATTGGGAACAGGAGAGAGATAAATTGATTATAACAATCTTAAAGACAAGAGAAATTCCCCGTTTATGAACACATCTGTCCTTGTTTTCTGCCTGTACCCCATCCAGGTTCCCTGTTGCTCTCTCTTATTGTTGCTGGAACTCATCGCACCATTGACGACCATGAACGCTCAACTTGTCTTTGAATGTCATACCGGGCCTCTGAGTCTTGGCTTTTCCCCCTCTGTTTCTGAGTGGATGTTGCTTGCTCTCTTGTTTTAAATGGTTTAAAGCCCCTAGGAGCTCGCTCGTGAGCCGATGCCAAAGCATTCAGGGATGCAGTGTTATTCAAGGCCAGCAAAGATGTTGCAGGTTGGCATTTAGGATCCCCATTTACATGAGTTTTACTTTGTTGCAGGCCCAATAGGATGCATGGAAGAGGTGGGGCAAAGTGGGCAGCTATCCCATCATTAACACTTGTGGAGCAGAAAATGAGTCATGCTTCCAGGCAGAGCTAAACTTGTTTTCCTGTTCGCCGGTTATAAGTCTGCACTTATTCACATGGCTGCAGCAAGACTTACGAGAAGCCCCTCTCTGTTTTATAGAGCATAATTAGAGTGTTCCCTGATTAACCAGAGGAAGCACTCATCATAGTTTTAGTGCAGAGGTTTACATGCTCCTGCTATTATGCTGAATGGCTGATATACCTCTCCATATTCCTCTCACACAGAGCTGTCTCCCTGAACTCGACCAGAGGCACTTCAGAGCCAATAAACAACATCTTCAGAACATAATCCTCTACTAACCAGTAAAGAGTGCCATCAGATCCTCTCACTTTCCCTCCACAAGGAACTAGTGATGAAATTGAGGCAATCACAGCCATTATTTGTCGACTGTTTTGCCGGTCTGGTAGCAGATGTTGGGGCTAAAGGGGAAAACATTTAAGGTCTGTGATTGATGATTTGGGGGTAATGAATCAAGCTTGTAACCATTTCAGAGTGCTGTCAGATCAGGCCCCGGCATGCTTCCACTTGAGAACAGCTGGGCCTGGAAACGGCAAAACCAGGAGCACCGATCTTTTCCCTTCCTTTCATCTCCTCCTGTCCTCCCCTCTCGTCGCTGGTGAACTTTTCAAGACAGTCAGCACGCCACTCTTCTTGTGGATGCTGGGAAAGAAATCAGACAAACTGAGCAGAAAGATGGAGAGAGTAGATTTATTGTGTTGGGAGAACAAGTGGAGATCCAGTATAAGCTCTCTTAACAAGAATTGGTGTCTAATCCTTGATTTCACTATGATATATGATATAAAGGTCAGATGTTTTACAGATGATCTGTTGACCGATATGTGCAAGTGCCGCTCCAGAGACTGGTAGACAACATGCACAATGTGGTGACAGATTTGATGAAAATTTTACTCAAGCAGATATGACTGAACACAAGTTGCTTCCTAAATGAAAAGACATACAGTATCAATCAATTCAATTTATTGTTATTTATAGTGAATTATCACCATGGACCATGGTCTCAGAACACTTCACAACAAAAATTGACAATTTACAATTACAATTTACAATTTAGCCCATATAAAAGGCAAAATTAAATATAAAATATAAAATCAACAACACAAAAAGGAATATAATTCGAACACCACAGGTTAAAATTGTTAAAACATGAAATAAAACAACGAAGGATAGTGCATAATAAATAAACAATAAAACAAGGGTTCAAAGGTTATGAATTTAAAACATGTCCATAATGACTTTAATAAAGAAATGTTTTAAGTCTGGATTTAAAAATATCCACTGAGCCTGCCTCCCTAACGTTGGATGGAAGACCATTCCAGAGGGAGGGTGCGCGAAAGGCAAAGGCCCGGTGACCAGCTGATCTTTTTTTTTATATTTGGGATGTTCAGGAGACCAGCATACATAGAACAAAGGGGGCGTGCTGGGATATATGGTGTTAGTAGCTCACTTAGGTAGGCAGGCGCAAGTCCTTTTAGGGCTTTATAAGTCAAAAGAAGAAATTTAAAATCAGTCCTGGCTTGCACAGGTAACCAATGTAGAGCTGCCAGAACTGGTGAAATGTGGCTACATTTTTAGTGTGGCTACATTCTTAGTCAAAACTCGGGCTGCCTCATTTTGTATGAGCTGGAGACTTTTGGTCGTACAGGCAGGGAGAGCTGAAAACAGTGCGTTGCAGTAATTGAGTCTTGATGAGACAAATGCATGAATTAGTATTTCAGCATCATGCATTGATAGCATTGGTCTTATTCTAGAAATGTTGCCTAGATGGTAAAAGGCGTCCTAGTGATAGAAGTATACTTATTTTCCCAGTTTTATACGACTGCAAAATTACTACTTTTGGGTTTTGGGCTATAGGTCAGACAAAACATGACATTTTAAGACATCGACTTGGGCATTGGAAATTTATTATGGCCATTTTTCACTAAGAATAAAAATAATTATTAATTGCAGCCTTAGTTTGCATTCTGAATAGGAAAAATGGATCAGTGTTTGATTGAAGTCCACAGCTTGAAGCAGTAGAAAAGTTGGCAACATGCAGCCAGCTTCAGGAGAAAATAATGCAACCCCCCACAGTCCACTGTGTCAACAAAATGTTAATCAAATATGATTTACAAATACTCAATGATTGAATAGCGAAAGACATATTGGACATTTTGGAACAGAGTCAGGAAATGATACTATTTTCTTTTATTCTGCACGTTTCCAGCAGTGTGTAAGACGTTTTCAAAAAAAATTACACTGATATAGTACAATGTACATACATATGTGAACATGCAGAAATACATGGCATATACATCTACATGTATTCACATAACTATAAACGTGAGTGGCGGCGTGCACAAACACACAAAACAGAGGCTATACAGTAACCCTATTCCCCCTTTTAAATTCCCTACTGTTTTAAGTCACCGTTCACACACATGTAACATTTTAGTTTATTATTGTGTATTAAGAACAAACAGCTGAAAGGACGAACAAGGCCAATCCCCGCGGCAGCACAAAACAATGTACCCTAAATTACAAACAGCGCAAAAACAGAACATTTTCTTTTAAAAAGCTCTCTAATTGGATGAAGGTTGTCAAAACAAAATCCTGTTGCCATGAAATGGCTTTTAATTTGCTCAAAGGAAAGATGGAGTGCAGAGCCCTAGAGTTTATTTGGCACATTTACTGAATTAGCTTTGTTTGTCTTTCAGGCCTGTACCCTGGCTCCAGCACCCCCCATCACAGTGCCTCAGTGGAGCTCCTCTCCCCTACCCCCAACCCCACCTCCGTCTCCACCACGGACCTGCCCTCCCGACAACACAGACTGGACCGGGACCTTGGCAGCCCTCATCACCTGTCTATGGACGGCACAAGAGACGGGTGAGTCCTTCATGGATGTATTCAGCTTTGGAGATGCATCATATTTACTCTGTCCCTGTTAAAGTAGGCAGAGGCAGGAAATATTAAACCTGGTTAACGTGTACATTTCCTGATTAATGAGTGGAAAATTCAACGAACAATCATGTCACAGTCCTGTCTCATGATCAAAACTTCTTCTGGTCGGCCAGTAAAGTCATGTGACATCACAGTCTGGTCTCTAGCTGAACACTCAATGGATAGGGCAAGAACATGAACACTTTGTCTCAAACAAAATAGAATACATTTACCATTTTCACACATTGACATGTAAGTATGCGTATAACTATACAAACACACACAGGTCAGTTGAACTTTCTTCCTCTATACTTCCTGCTGATAGTATTATGATCCTCACGCTGATTTTGACCCACTGTGCTTCCATTGTTTTTCACCTATTTATCATCCTGAATCAAGGCAGATCCGCAGGGCCAACCCAGTTAGATCATGTTAGGTTAAGCCTCTCGGTCCTGCTGACAAACCCATTTGGTTGTTTTGTTGGAAAGAAACTCAACTCCACAACCCCTAAAGACATCCCTTGTGGGAAGAGGGGCTGTGCTGGTCACCACAGGGTCAATGTGACACATCACCAGCTCTATTTCTGGCACTGGACTCAGTGTTCATAAGGTCCCCCATCTCCACTGGATAAGACAGCATCAGCGCGATGACCAAACTACTTGGCCGGACATGATTCACACTTTAATGAGAGTAAACTGTGATAGGATCATCGTTTGGTGTTTATGTTGTGAGCTGTTTTATCCTCAAATGACATGAACCAACACATTTGAAAACAGAGAACATTACCAAACAATTCCCATTGTACAAATCTGAATTGTTTTACAGATAATCAGACACTTGATTTATCTGTAATGTCCTGCATTAAATTATGCCATCTTAAAAGATGATGCTTCTTCCAGATAATTGTGAAAATAAGTTCAACTGGGGATACTTCAAAAGAGAAAGCAATAAATCTGAATTTAGTATTATTTCGTAAGTGTGCCAGTATTGCTACATCTTTGGGAAGGAAGAAAATTAATCTAATTAGTCCTGTTTTAAATAACTCCTCTTGTAAATGTAATGAAGAAATGTATTGACTGTAACGAGAATACATGGATTGTTGTATTGAAACAGTTTTAGAAAGCTACCTCTTACTTTAGATATTAGAGATTATCCAAGTGTGTGTGTGTGTGTGTGTGTGTGTGTGTGTGTGTGTGTGTGTGTGTGTGTGTGTGTGTGTGTGTGTGTGTGTGTGTGTGTGTGTGTGTGTGTGTGTGTGTGTGTGTGTGTGGGCTTGTTCAACTATATTCGTGGGGTCCAAAAACCGGGAGTCCAGTATACTTGTGGGGTCCCGACAGCTTTGTGGGGCCAAAATGCTGGACCCCACAAGTTTAAAGGGCTGTTTGAGGGTTAAGACTTCGTTTTAGGATTAGGCTTAGAATTAGGTTATGGTTAGGTTGAGGGTAAGGGTTAAGGTTAGGCATTTAGTTGTGATGGTTAAGGTTAGGGTAAGGGGCTAGGGAATGCATTATGTCAATGACGGGTCCCCACAAAGATAGTGCCACAAACCTGTGTGTGTGTGTGTGTGTGTGTGTGTGTGTGTGTGTGTGTGTGTGTGTGTGTGTGTGTGCATGTGTGCGTGAGTGAGGCACAGCATGTTTCCTATTAGTGCGCATGATTTCCCTCCAGAGCCAGTAGAGCTACAGAACCCGGGTGTCGTCAGGAGGCACAGTGTGTACTGTACTAAACAATGTGCCGAAAACCAGGGAGGTAGGAAAGGAAAACAGTCTTTTACAGTTTAATAACATTGAGAAAGAGTAGATGGAATCAAGCATCGTAAACCCTGTGTTACAAAAGTTATCGTGTTACGTAAACATGCTTTCTTTTAACTCTGTGGTCCACTCTATGGGTGTCTGTATGTGTATATACACTTTTATGGGAGTGTATACAGCATAGGCGCATGACAGAATGAGGTTTGATGCCTTTCTTACTCTAAGAGCTGTGCATGCATTTGTACTCCGTATGTGTGAGTGAGAGGAGTTTACATATAGTTATCCAGGAAACACACATGATTGCATGTGATTGGGGTGTGAGGCACAGCAGACTGCTCGATTTCCAGCACAAACAGTGCAGCAGGCCGCCGCGGCAAAACCATCTAGATGTAAACGTCCGAGCGCCACTCAGAGACGCCAGGTCGGCCTGGAAGCATCTGGAAGGTGATGTGTTGTTTCAAGCCTTGAAAGCAGGAGGAGAACGCTGTCGAAATTATGTTGCGGTTTCAGTGCCTCCTTCTCTGCAGCATGCACAATTACCAGCACGAGGAGAGAAATGGAAAGTGAAAAGGACCTGAGTAGGGGATGCTGTAACAGCGGTTACACAGGCAGGGTGACATTATTGGATGTGAGACGGGAGTCTGTTCCTTTGGGTGCTTGATGAGGAACATCTGAACATTGTGTGTGTGTGAAAAGGTGATTGGTTGGCAGTGAGAATCCCCTTTTTCCTAACATATGTAATTTAAGTGCCTATTATGCCAAATAAGTAATCTCCTGTGTTCCTTCCCCACCTTAAGCTCCTACATACTTGTGACGTGATGACAATGCATTAAAACTGCAGCAATTTCCAAATTTACAGATTTCATCAAATCAAGATGTTTGACCTAAAAGCAACCATAGATGAACACACACACATACTGTAGTGCCATATCTGTTCATCACACAGTGTGGACCGAGGGTGGGGTGAGGAGTCAAAAAGCGAGTTGTGGCAGGGGACCTGCAGTACAAGCAGCCAGGCATGAAACGTCTACTCACATTTGCCTGAAGATGGAGCATTTGATTTACATGTTTAAAGCCTTGAGTATACAGTCTGCTGCCAAAGTCAATATCAGCGCCACACTTGTTTTTCCCAAACGGTTTAGCAGGACATTAAACATTTTGACAAAATTATCAAACTAACCTGCCTCTAGTGTGGCAGCCTCTGACCTCATAGCTAAATGTGTTTACTCTGGCTCAAATGGGCCTTTTAGACTCTTTTTACTTTATAAATACTAGTGTCATTTTTCTGAAGCTAATATTAAAATATGCCAGTTTAAATACATTTGGCGATTGGCATGGCACTAGTGCTTGTGTGAGTGAGAGTGTGTCTGTAGGGCCTCTCTCATAGAGATGACTGTTCAATCATGGCGGCCTGTGCTCACAGAGAGATGGGTGGTAAATGTTGTCATTCACTGCCTCAGCCATATGTGGTTATATAATTGCGGAGGGGAGAGTCTACAGCTTTTACCTGCGTATTGATATTAGAGCCCCTCTGCAAATATTAGTCTGAGGTGGTTTGATACCTCAGCAGTGATTGACACAGGCTAATTGAATTAGAGTGGCGGCACAGAGCTACATTAAGAGTTCCTGCTCTGAAGGGGGACGTTCACGGCTCATAACTCCACACTCTCTGTCTTCCAGCCATTATCATTCTACAATGATCCAGAACGAGTGTCAGTCTCACAGCCCGAACAGAAACATTTTTGAGGTCGTCGTTCATGACAGTATGTGGTCAGTCACTCATTTTGTGGTGCTCGGTTATTAATGTGTAGTCTTTAATTAACCCGTCTACACAAACGGTTAACTCACAGAAAAGATTTGGATGATTTACTGTCAAATTCCTCTGGGAAGGACTGTGATTAAAGACGGATCCTTTGTGTTGAGGGCAGTTATCTTTTTCTGGGACTAACGGGGAGCTTTCAGGGCCCCAAAAAATATCCCAAGCCCTGGCTGACTGGGGCCTGCAGGGATGGCTTAGCTTTAGATTAGCTTTAGCCAGGATGCTGTAGTCTGTCTCTCAAGCACAGCTTTAGCTTGCTAACCAGAACCAGAAGTGTTCCCACCGATCTGCGCCAAAAAAGCCCCCGTCATCCATCAGAGGGGCTTAATGGTCGGTGAGATGAGAGGCGAGGCAGAGGGTGTTTGTGGAGAATGTAGGGTCTGTGGAGGACAGGGTCTGATCCTTGCTCTCTAGTGGGACAGTTAGCTTCAGGTGGAGGAAGATGAACGAGGAGCAGAGCAGGACTGCTCATGAATCTTTAGGTTTCTTTCCATCCCATCATGCCTCAGTACAAAGAGCCCAAACTCCAAGGGCAGCTTCTCTTTAACACAAGAGTACATCAACATGAAATAATGTTTCTGGACAATGGTCGCAGTCAACGTCCGTGTCTGCATATATGAACACAAGTCATTTTGTCTGGACTTGTGTGGCTTCAGGGCAGCAAACAGTCCAAGTTGTAAGTCCTTTTCATCTTCTTGTTGTAAAAATTTTAAAAGGTGGGTTTTGAGGGAGGTTTTAAATGTGGGTAGAGACTCTATGGTACGGATGGATAGCGGGAGGGAGTTCCAAAAGCGAGGAGCAGAATGGCTGAAGGCTCTAAACCCCATTGTGGACAGGCGGGCATAAGGAGTGGAAAACAGTGAGGAAGAGGAGGATTGGAGTGTTCAGGATGGAGCATAGGGCTGAAGGAGTTCAGAGAGGTATGGAGGAGTGAGATTATGAAGGGCTTTAAAGGTGAGAAGAAGAATCTTAAAGCCAATACGGTATTGGACAGGGAGCCAGTGCAGTTGTTTAAGGAGTGGAGTAATGTGTTTAGTACTCACCGGTACGCAGTTCCGGCACTTCTACATTTTACTTTTAAGCGTACCTGCACTTTTTCTTGCATACCGCTACTTCTCGCATGTAGCCGGTACTCTACCACTGACAGAGAAAGCGTCAGTGTCAGAGAGATTGACCCTAACGTTACATAAACTACGCTACCCAGAGGGCACTACGTGACTTACCTCATTTTGGAAAAGCTGTCTGTTGCCTGGAGCCTGACCGTAACAGATTTTTCACTGCTGTAAAGAAGTGTGTCGAGTTTGTAAGTCGTTATGTTAGCCTGGTTTCAGAAAGGTACCAGACACATCAACAGAGGTCCAAGTCCAACCAGAAACATCAGGTGCTATTCATGAGCTTCAAACTAACGTTAACGTTGATGTGAGCGGAACAGCTAGCGTTAATCAGGAGTCTGCAGTTACCAACCTTAACGTTACCTTAGTCAATGACACTGACGTCAACAATAACGTGAGTAACGAAACACATGGATGGCCTGTCAAGGGACCAAGTTATGTATTTTTGCTCCACGAACAGCTGGCTCATTTTTAAAGATAACAAACTGGGCTGCAAAACATGTAGCAGCATCCCGTCACTTGCTGGCCAGACAGAGAGGGGACTAAAGCTGTCAAGAGAATCACACACATACACACACACACACACACACACACACACACACACACACACACACACACACACACACACACACACACACACACAACTTGTTTAAATAAATACATACATTTATGTTGTTAATAAATAACAATAAATTGTTGTTGTACCAGCAATATTGCCAAGTTTTGTTTTTCACTGTAGAAATCTCAAATGTCATAATGATTTGCCAATGTAAGATTCAAGATTCAAGATTAACTTTATTGTCCCAAGAGAGTACCGGCACCTTTTTATTTCCACTTCAAGCACTGGTCACATCCATCTGTTATAGTAGACAGGACACAAGGGTATTTTACACATCTGTCCACA
Source organism: Sander vitreus (assembly GCF_031162955.1). Classification (NCBI taxonomy): domain Eukaryota; kingdom Metazoa; phylum Chordata; class Actinopteri; order Perciformes; family Percidae; genus Sander; species Sander vitreus. The sequence continues at coordinate 19,882,354 of NC_135863.1, forward strand.
CTCTCTCTGACCTCTAAACCTTCTGAATATTTATTAAATTTAGTCCATCAATCTGATCGCCTCACCTTAAAATCCCCTCCAACTCAACCAGGAATCAACAGGTCAGCAGTCAAATCTCCCTTTCATTGCAGTGGGACAGGAGTGGGTGGGCTGGCTGGAAAAAGCACTAGTGCAGGATGGTCAGTGAAGATGAATATCGGGGGAGAGATTAATGTGACATATGAAAGATTCCCCTCATACCTTGAGCCTGAGTTGCTAGCAAGCAAGAGACCAACGAGAGCAGGGCCGGGGGCAGCTGGCAGTGATTAGCTTATGATTCACTTTAGCTGCACATAGAGGCAGCTTGTAAAAATATGAACAGTATAACTGTTTCCTGAGTTTGTGCTGACAGCAGCTCCTGGGGGAATGCTGCTTTCTGAAAGGAACACATGGCCACGCACTGGGCCAGTGCCAACCCATGGATTAGCCACGCTCGCTAACAGCTAGCTTCTCCAGAGCTGGGCTAACATAAGGTGCCACACAAGCTTCCTCAGTTTTGTAGAGATGGACATGGTGTTAAGTGCAGTCCATATATGATCAAACACCTAAATTTAATACCCAGATGAACATGTCGATGAGTAGTAGACTGAAAACGAGTCTACTCAAAGGAGAACAATTGTGTTACCCAGCTGTTTCTCCCAAATGCTTCAGTCCTACTGCATCACCTACATGTTAATGTTAATTCTACAAAATGTGAGATATGGAGAGTCCCTCTTTTTTTTCAAAGTTATTAATTAGCAGTGGTGTCTGAAGCATTTAGATCTTTGACATACCAGCAATTCCACATTATAAAAATATCCCATCATAAGTAAAAGTGTTTTTACTTGAGTAGTGAAAAGTATTGGTAGCAAAATGTACTTAAGATAGGTAAAGTAAAAGTCTTCATTAGGTGGCAAAATGGCCTCTCTCCATGTTATATTGCATTGTTGGATTATTATTACTGATTATTTAGCTGGTTAGCTTATTTTACTACTTTATATAACGTTGGGTAGTTCAATCTTCAAGAATACATCATATTTTATAAGCTGTCAATTAATTGAATGGAGTAAAAATTAGTTTCCCTCTGATATTTAGTGGAGTAGAAACATAGAGTTGTATAAAATAGAAGTACTCAAGTAACATACCTCAAAACTGTACTTACAGTAGGTACAGCTTTTAAGTAAATGTCCTGAGTTACTTTCCACCACTGGATAATAGAAATCCCAGATTTAGGGCGTTTTCACACCTAAAATTCCAGACCAATGTCCAAACCAACGGTCGTGTTTAATTACATTGTATACATTTGATCCCATTCTTTTTGGTTTCACATAGTGATTTTGCTAGCGCACTAAAGAACTTTCTATGACATACCTACCGCGTGTTGTCACCACGTACGTGTGTTGCGTCTCCCTTTGATTGGTGAGTAGACGGGCGTTTGTCTGACGTTGGCGTGTTGTCATTTTGGCATTTTTTGGCACGTAGTCTTTTCCGTATGAATGAAAATGAATGAACAAATGAATGAGCAAATCCCCATTGCATTATTATGGTATTACTACCAGCAGCAACAACGTCAGCACCAACTGCAAGCGCAGCACCAACTACAAGTGCAGTACTCGTGAGAAATGTACGTTCTCGTAGTTTTTTTCATCTTGTTCTAGCGGGGGGTTTTCCGGGTTTTTCTCCTTCTTCTATGGTACGTAGTTGCCTAACTTTCTGTAATTGGTTCGAAAGTCTGAACCATCCAAAAAGTGTTTTCATACTGCAAACGAACCGAACCATGGTTCAGTTTGGTCAGGACCGAGACCACCTCTTTTGATTGGACCAAAATTTGGTCCAATCAAAAGGAAGAAATAAAGGAGCAAAATTGTGACCTCTCTTATAAAGAGTAAAAAAGAGTTTTACATTTTCACGATGATCTCAATTGATGAAGTCAGAAACACTGGGGGCCTAAGCTATGTCCTACAGCTCTGTAATGTTAAATAAATTCAGCATGGAGGCAAGAACGCGCCGCAGCTTCTCGAACTTTCATTTGACATCGTTTACCATCTTCCTTCATCGGCCGCTCTCTGCCAAATGCCCTTCACAAAGCCACTGCCAGCTACTGAGTACTGGGTGGGACGTCCCTCATGCATGGAGCAGTAGGTCATATAGTAGGCTCCAGCCAGGCCAGCAGTGAGCAGTCATCTGAGGGCTCGGCTGCCTCCAGCAACACTCTGTCATCACATTCATATAGCGCTTAGTGCAAACCATATGCTTCCACAGCACAGTGGTGCATAGTAACACAGCAGCAGTTTGTGTTGGCATTCCTGATATGCAGTCTTGAGAGGGTACTAAGTAGCTGTTGAGTATTTGGAAAGGTGATTGGCCAGCTCTGTTTTTAAATGCCGGTCTGTTGGCTATCAGTCTGGATTTGGACCACGTTGCTGTTCCATTAAGTTAATGTCAGGTGTACAACATTAAGTCATTAGATTGATGGTCTTTTTCAGTTTCTTGTTAACTTTCACATTTAACGTTTAAGTGGTTCTTACTGCTCCTGGCTCACCGTGATCTTATGAAGGTGTGAACAAGACGCACATTAAATAACTCTTATAGCATGAAGACTAGCCTGGAGAGTTATACTAGAGTATTTCTGAAAATACCAAACTATTCCTTTATTGTGATTAAATTCAGACTTGTGCCATGTTAACAGAAGCCAGCTCATGTTTCATTTGCTCAGGCAGATACTGTACGTCTAGCTCTCCCTTTTCATATTTAGCTGTCCTGACGAAGTCATAGTATAATATGTTGAAAAAAGTGATAGAAAACTCATAGTATAGTATGTCGAAAAAAGTCATAGTATAATATGTCAAAAAAAGTGATAGAAAAGTCATAGTATAGCATGTCAAAAAAACTGTCAAAAAAGTCATAGTTTAGTATGTCGAAAAAAGTCATTGTATAGTATGTCGAAAAAAGTAATAAATAAGCATGTTGAAAAAAGTGATAAAAAAGTCATAGTATAGTATGTTGAAAAGAGTAATAAATAAGCATGTCGAAAAAAGTGATAAAAAAGTCATAGTATAGCATTTCGAAAATATTGATAAAAAAGTCATTGTTTAGTATGTAGAAAAGTCATAGTATAGCATGTCGATAAAAGAGATTAAAAAGTCATAGTACAGTATGTCAAAAAAAGTGATGAGAAAGTCATAGTATACTATGTTGAAAATATTGATAAAAAAGTCATAGTATAGCATGTCGAAAAAAGTCATAGTATAGTATGTCAAAAAAAGTGATAGAAAAGTCATAGTATAGCATGTCGAAAAAAGTCATAGTATAGCATGTCGAAAATAGTCATAGTACAGCATGTCGAAAAAGGAGATGAAAAAGTCATAGTATAGTATGTCCAAAAAGGTGATAAAGAAGTCATAGTATAGCATGTCGAAAATAGTCATTGTATAGCATGTCGAAAAAAGTCATAGTATGGTATGTTGAAAAAAGTGATAAATAAGCTTGTTGAAAATATTTATAAAAAAGTCATACTATGTCATACATGTGATAGAAAAGTCATAGTATACTATGTTGAAAATATTGATAAAAAAAAGTCATAGTATAGCATGTCGAAATCCATCCATCTTCATCCGCTTATCCGGGGTCGGGTCGCGGGGGTAGCAGCTCCAGCAGGGGACCCCAAACTTCCCTTTCCCGGGCCACATTAACCAGCTCCGACTGGGGGATCCCGAGGCGTTCCCAGGCCAGGTTAGAGATATAATCCCTCCACCTAGTCCTGGGTCTCCCCCGAGGCCTCCTCCCAGCTGGACGTGCCTGGAACACCTCCCTAGGGAGGCGCCCAGGGGGCATCCTTACCAGATGCCCGAACCACCTCAACTGGCTCCTTTCGACGCAAAGGCGCAGCGGCTCTACTCCGAGCTCCTCACGGATAACTGAGCTTCTCACCCTATCTCTAAGGGAGACGTCAGCTACCCTCCTGAGGAAACCCATTTTGGCCGCTTGTACCCTGGATCTTGTTCTTTCGGTCATAGTATAGTATGTCCAAAAAGGTGATAAAGAAGTCATAGTATAGCATGTCGAAAATAGTGATAGCATAGTATGTCAAAAAAAAGTGATTAAAAAAGTCATAGTATAGAATATCGATAAAAGTCATTGTATAGTATGTCGAAAAAAGTAATAAATAAGCATGTCAAAAATAGTGATAAAAAAGTCATAGTATAGCATGTCGACAATATTAATAAAAAAGTAATTGTATAGTATGTAGAAAAGTCATAGTATAGCATGTCGAAAAAAGTCATAGTATAGCATGTCGAAAATAGTCATGGTATAGTATGTCAAAAAAAGTGATGAGAAAGTCATAGTATAGCATGTCGAAAATAGTCATAGTATAGTATGTCGAAAAAAAGTGATAAATAAGCATGTCGAAAATATTTATAAAAAAGTCATACTATGTCATACATGTACTATGTCGAAAAAAGTGATTAAAACATCATAGTATAGTATGTCAAAAAAAGTGATAGAAAAGTCAAAGTATAGCATGTTGAAAAAAGTGATAAAAAGTCATAGTATAGCATGTCAAAAAAGGAGATGAACAAGTCATAGTATAGTATGTCCAACAAGGTGATAAAAAAAGTCAAAGTATAGCATGTCGAAAAAAGTCATTGTATAGTATGTCAAAAAAAGTGATAGAAAAGTCATAGTATAGCATGTCGAAAAAAGTCATAGTATAGCATGTCGAAAAAAGTCATAGTATAGTATGTCAAAAAAAGTGATGAGAAAGTCATAGTATACTATGTTGAAAATATTGATAAAAAAAGTCATAGTATAGTATGTCGAAAGAAGTCACAGTATAGTATGTTGAAAAAAGTGATAAATAAGCATGTCGAAAGTATTCATAAAAAAGTCATACTATGTCATACATGTACAATGTCGAAAAAAGTGATAAAAAGTCATAGTATAGCATGTTGAAAAAAAGTTATAGTATAGCATGTCGAAAAAAGTTATAGTATAGTATGTTGAAAAAAGTGATAAAAAGTCATAGCACAGCATGTCGAAAAAAGGAGATGAACAAGTCATAGTATAGTATGTCCAACAAGGTGATAAAAAAGTCATAGTATAGCATGTCGAGAAAAAAGTCATAGTATAGTATGTTGAAAAAAGGTAATAAATAAGCATGTCGACAATAGTGATAAAAAAAAGTCATAGTACAGCATGTTGAATAAGGTGATAAAAAAGTCATAGTATAGCATGTCGAAAATAGTCATAGTATAGTATGTCGAAAAAAAGTGATAGAAAAGTCATAGTATAGCATGTCGAAAAAAGTAATAAATAAGCATGTCGAAAATAGTGATAAAAAAAATCATAGTATAGTATGTTGAAAATAGTCATAGTACAGCATGTCGAAAAAGGAGATGAAAAAGTCATAGTATAGTATGTCCAAAAAGGTGATAAAAAAGTCATAGTATAGCATGTTGAAAAAACCATTAAAAAGTCATTGTATAGTATGTCAAAAAAAGTGATAGAAAAGTCAAAGTATAGCATGTTGAAAAAAGTTATAGTATAGCATGTCGAAAATATTGTTAAAAAAGTCACAGTATAGTATGTTGAAAAAAGTGATGAGAGACTGACAGGAACAAAACTTTACTTTATCTATTTGTATTCTTCATTTTATATTTAGGTCTTGAAACTAATTACCCTATACTGGAGTTGAACAATCTTACCTCTTCCAAACATTCCCTTATCCCTCTAAGCTATCAGACCTAGCTCCAAAGGTGTGTTTTTGGCAAATTATATATTGGCTATCAAACTGTGAAGAAACATACTGGATTTGAACACTCAACCTTCTGGCTTTTAATCATTCTCTTATCACCCTAAGCTAAATGACCTGACACGCAAACATATGTTTTCAGCATATTTGTCTCTTTCACTTGGAACGTGTAGCATTTGAATGCTGAATGTTCTGTCTTCAAATCATTCTCTTATCAATCTAAGCTATCTGACCTGACACAAAAAGCAATGAGAGAGACTGACAGGAACAAAGACTGTCTTGATCTATTTGCATTATTCATTTCTGTGTAGGTGGTGGAACTAATTGCACCATGCTGGATTTGACCTGTCAATTTTCTGTCTTCTAATCAGTCTCTGACCCCTCTGAGCTATCTGACCTAACTCAGTTGGTATGTTTTTGGTCAAATTTGTCTCTTTCACTTAGTGTATGTGACCACAAAATACACTGAAGAATAGGATAGGATAGGAATAGGATTTGAACACTCAACCTTCTGTCTTCCAGTCATTCGCTCATCACACTAAGCTATCTGAACTGACATAAGAGTTTATGATTTTGGCATATTCATCTTTTCAGTATATTGGACCTCAAAACTTCTTCAAACATAAGATTTGAACACTCAACCTTCTGCCTTTCTGTCACTCAACCTAAACTATCTGACATGACACAAACTTTATGTTTTCATAAAAAAGTCAAAATATAATGTCGAAAAAGTAATTAAAAACTAATAGTATAGTATGTCGAAAACAGGATAATAAAGGTCATAGTATAATATGTCTAAAAAAGTGATAAGTCATAGTATAATATGACAAAAAAAAGTGATAAAAATTTTATAGTATAGCATGTCGATAAAAGTCATAGTATAGCATGTCAAAAAAAATCATAACATAGTATGTCAAAGAAAATCTGGAAGAACATGCAAACTCCACATAAAAAGGCCCAGCCCAGACTGAGACTGTCGAAAAGGGGATAATAAAAGTCATAGTATAGTCTGTCGAAAAAAAGTCATAGTATAGTATGTCGAAAATATTGATAAAAAGTCATAGTATAGTATGTTGAAAAAAGTCATAGTATAGCATGTCGAAAATAGAGATAAAAAAGTCATAGTATAATATGTCGTAAAAAGTCTTGAAAAAGTCATAGTATATTATGTCGAAAAAAGTGATAAAACAGCCATAGTATTGTATGCTGAGAGAAGTCATAGTGCAGTATGTCGAAAAAAAGGGATAATAAAAGTCATAGTATACTATGTTGAAAAAAAGTGACTCAGCATTCACACGAGTTGATTTGCTTTAGATAACTGCATCAAGCAAAACTGCAGCCTCGTCTCAATACATGCACTTTTCAATCTTAATCTGATGAGTTATAAAAACAAATCATCCACCCAGAGTTGTCCTGAAGGGTAAACTTATTTATAGAGACCTAAACCGTTTTTTGAACCAGGCTATAAACATTTTTAATTCTGCTGTAAGGTTAGGCATTTTTAATATTGGGGTCTAGGGAAATTGATTCACTTTCTGCAGCCAGCCTCAAGTGGCCACTCGATGAACTGCAGTTTTTGGGACTTCCGCATGTGCCTCACTGCTCAGCATGGGAGGTTGCCCCTTGATTTAGACCTAAGATAGATAAAATGAAAGTAAACTTGAATTAAAAGTGGCATGTCTGCAAGAGTCTTTACATTTTTGCTAATGTTTTTACAACTTTGATTTTGAGATGGAAATTCCTTGATGTGCATACTTTATAGCAATGACAAAATAATGCTGCACAATGTTACATACTGCAAGTTTTTGAGGGGGAACCAGCTTTACTGTGACGCTAAATGGTGGAATTACCATAGTAATATTTCACCATTTGCTTTGATCTCCGGCTCGTAGTTTTCCCAGTGCAGTGTGACTCTTGGATGCCGAAACTAAAGTAAACTTGGCAGTATGCTTCATTTAAATAGTACTTTTGAGATGATATCTCTAATTTTGATTTGTGAATTGGGACTGCTGCATCAAATGACAAATGTATACAATGGCATGACAAACCTTTATTTAAATCGCCAATGTGGAAACCTCTGTTGTTCTCCAGGCGTTAGGGTCCACAAAGTCACAAACATGTCATCTTAATAATTCTCAAAAGTCATAAATGTAAACACTATTGTGATTTCTTCTCTTGAGGCCACAAAGCCTGCAATGGTGTGTGTGTGTGTGTGTGTGTGTGTGTGTGTGTGTGTGTGTGTGTGTGTGTGTGTGTGTGTGTGTGTGTGTGTGTGTGTGCTTGCGTGTGGTGTGTGCACTTGAATGCGCACCCTGCTGTTTGTATACTTAAGATCATAATATGTGGTAGGAGGACGATTACATATGCCCTTGTTTCCACACAGCTGGAATGTTTCTTCTCCTGTGTGTTTAGATCACCAACTGCTCCGCTAGGTTTGTCAGATCATGTGGTTAGCAGGCCGACATCTAGCTCCTGCTTTGATTAGGATTTCCCAATTGATGAAGCATTTTATTACCAAATGTATTGAGACCATCTAGAAAGGATTGAAGAACAGATCGAGAGGTTTAAATGTATATTTCACCCGCCCTTTCTGTGTCTCCTCCAGGGTGTCGGGTCCCCTCCTGTCTCCAGGCATGAAGGGAACAGGGACGCCGCCTCCTCCTCTGGAGAAACAGCATGTCCACCCTCACCACAAGCCATACTCTCACTATCACCACCATCAGTCTGCCAACGACGGTAAGACTGACCTAAAGACATCTGTCTGAATGTAAAAAAAAAAAAAATTCAGGAAATCTGTTTTGGCTTGAATTTAAAAATGTTGATTGGCGTTTCAATTTAATATCCTGAAATTGTTCCCGTTGCAGGCGATTCAGTAACATGTAGCGTGAGCAGTACTCTTGTATGATTTTCTATAAGGGAATTTGCTGTATCAAATCACTTGAATATACATAAGAACACCCCTGTGTCCTTTTTTGAACACTTGCTATACCAGCAGACACACATGAAAGGCCTCAAAGAGAGGAAGTTGTCTTTTAGAGCAGCGATACTGCCCCGTGGCTCTGTCAGAGCATTTTTAGGACAGAGAGAGATTAGAGTCGCAGAGACCGAGTGGGGAAAACCACATGCCGGAAGCCTTTTCCCTAAGCTGAATTAACCAACAAAATGCTGGCTCATGTGTTCAGCTGTCTCTCAGCGCCCTAACATGGCAGGCTCAGCTGTCACTCCAGAGCCTTTTTTCCTAATGCCTTAAACACTGTTTTCCCTGTAAAGATCTACACATGGACGTCTCTCTAACCACACTGTGGTCAGGGAGTTGCGTAAAAGCGCTCCAGGCAAGGCTGCTTTCCCATTATCATGACTCCTGCGGTCCATTCCGAGTACAAACTGAGACGATGGGGATAAATGTTACATACTATGGGGCTGGCGCAGTTAGCACAAGCACAAATATAGCATTGTCATAATTTGAGATCCACGTTAAGTTTCATCCGGATGGAGCAGGCGCTTACTGACCTTGGGAACAATCACCCATAGACACCGGTGGCAGTCGATCAAGTCTGGCTTCTATTTTTCTCCTCAACATCCTCCCTCATTTCCTAGAATACCAAGGCAGCTTTCAGAGCTGCTTCCACTTCGGAGACTCTTACAGGATGGAGCAGACGGTCGGCGGTGTCCACGTCCCAGGAGATTCTCACGCCTACTCTTCCCATCAGCACAATGGCTTCCACATGTCAACTAGTAGCACTGGCACTGCAGGTGGGGACATTTTACTGAGACTGACCGTAAAAAGAGCTCCAGAATCATTTCATCAAAAATGTGAAACAAACTGCTCTGTATCAATTTCTGTTCCAGGCTTCAACCTGACCCAGGAGCTTCAAGGCGGCGCAGGGTGCCAGTTCTCCTCCAGCCCAGAGGAGAGCATTTTCTTCCAGGTGGGCAACTTCGACCGCAGCCTGAGCCACATGTCCTCCGTCTACACGGAGACATAGAGCAACACTGGAGCAGGGTACGCTTCACCACATCTACTCTGCAGTCCTTCCACACCCATCTGCTCACACTTGGATCCCCTCTTTTTTTTTCCCATACAAGATATGGGTCTCATAGGTCAAATAATTTACATCTTATTCTGACCTACTTTGCTGCCAGATGGATGTGAAACCAGCAAGATGAAACACATGTATACTGCAATGTGATTAACTACTTACATGACAACATCCGAACGGTCAAGATGCAAATTACACTAATAGTCAAAGTAGGTTCCCAACTTTTAAGGCTTCTGAGCCATTTCAACAAAGATGTCGTCACCGGTTGCATGTCTTCCAGTTGTGACTAGTTTAACCAAAAAGTAATTTCCTTGTCTTTTGTAAATCATTTTCACAAGTAAAATGATTCAGTAATTCATAAGAAAATAAAGATCTGGTTCTTGCTCTTCTGATTTTTGATCACTTTAAATAAAGGAATGACACAAGTTAATTAAATTACACAGACATCTTCTTTATTATTAGTAAAGTCAAAGCTGAAGAATTACATTTCTTTTTTTTAAGATTATTATTTCTTAGACTCAGAATCACATTTATTGGCCAACAGCACATCATGTACACATGCAGGTTTTTCAACATTGCTATATAAACTTCAAACAACTCATGAATGGAAATGAAATGTCCTCTCCCTTTTCTCTCTAATCTACATCTTCCAATCGTTTAGACTGAAGTGTAGAAAGGAATATATCATTTTGCCGTGTTGTTTTAGCAGTGGAAAAAAAAAAAGTTTGCATTTCCATATTTTGTTTTTAAGTGGGTTTTTTTTGTTGCTTTTTGGATTTATCTCTTGAGGAGGGTTTGAACTCATAATTCTGCAATAATGCAGAGAAACCAACCTACTTTATTATTATTATTATTATTATTATTATTATATGTATAAAATGTACAGTTTGTTTACAGCAATCATTTGAATGTTTGTCATTTCTCAATTTAAGAAATAAATAATTGAATGATCACACAATGTCTGTTTTTCGACATGTATCGACACTTTATATAAAATACAAAAAAATAAAGAGAACTCAGATTGTTCACATTAGTTATACATGTCTGTAAAATATTCAATGTTCAAGTCTGATGCCTGATGAGCGCCATGAGAAGAACATTCAGACTGTTAGCATGTTGTTCCCTCTAGTGGACACTAGTGAGTACTGCAACAGGAAAAGAATACAATACTTTGCTGCGTCTCTTATTTCTGCTTTTTCTTGTTGAGGTAGCTCTGATAATAGAAGTTACTGAAGAGGACGGTGAGGATGAGGACATAACCAACCACCGCCGCGTTCATGGCGTCGGGGAAGTCGCAGTCTGTGAACAGGTTGTAGCCTGAGTGCAGGAGGAACAGCAGAAACTGCAGCTGGAGAGGAAGTCAGGGAAAAGTTCAGATCAGCTTACTTCACTAACATATTGAATAGTCTCATACAGAGCAGGAGGCCACTCACCAGCTGCAGAGAAGTGAGGTATCGCTTCCACCACAGATACTTCTGCATGTGAGGGCCGATGGCAGCCAGGCCGTAGTAAGAATACATCACAATGTGAACAAAGGTGTTGACCAGCCCGATGAAGAACGCTGCAGGATATAAACAGAGGATGTCAAAAACACTCACAAAATGGGCTATTTCATTCCTTTAAGTCAGTGCCCCCCTCAATATTTACAACATGTGCATTTGCCCCCAACCCCCAATAACATTTATAAATGGGCTTTTATTTTGACAAACTGCTAGAACTCGACTCCGTTAAAGTATTTGGTGGTGGAAGAAGCATGAAGCAACTATACATGGTTGTTGAAGCAGGAAGTACCATGACATTTCCACCATGAATTGAAGTAGAAAAGGCACAAACTGGTGCATGAAAAGTCACCAAAATGCAGGAAATTAAGTGTTTGACGCTCAAAATTTGTTGGGGAGGAGGACCCCCTACTAAACATGTGCCCCCCCCCCTAAATGTTGAAACGATAATTGGGTAAAACCGTTTAAAAAAAATGTAGAGGAAGGATAGTTAAAGTACTGTCAGTGAGTGAATTAAGAAACAACTGGTACAAGTTTCAACCTGTGAGGCTGCAGACACACAGAATGACACAGTAAGACACTAAGGTTGTCTTACAGTTCAGCTTTAGCATTAGCATTTCAGTCACATTCAACAGCACAATCAGGCACTTGTTATTTGCATTTATGAACATAGATGCAATGGACCAGATAGCATTTGACCACTAAGGCGATGGAGAATATGTTATTCTATGGTTATCATTGTCAACAAACCCCATGAAAAGACCAAAACCAACAAGTTAGTCCATCTCCCCAACCTGTCTTTGGCACTTCATCCAAAGATCATTTGTTCCTACTGAAGATGTTAAAAAAAAAAAAAAAACGATCACAAATATATAGTTCCATTGGGGGGGAAAAAAGGCTTGTGGGATACATTTAACTGTAGTTTTTAACAAATGTTACTCAAACAGAAGTACCGGTAAATAGTGTATTGTTGGGGACTATTTTCAGCTGTGGATTCATACACATTCAAAAATAAACAAATAAAGTCTATTAGGGGTGGGGGGGAATCTTATGTATCGTGATTTTTTTTGCGCCGATTTTAAAATCAATTCTTTTCCATAGAATGGATATTTTTTATTTCATTTTTACCAATGATTCACCTACGTATTTTCTGTTCATAGTACGGTACCGCTGACGGTGACTACATCATATCTGTTTCCAGCAAAACGGAACGAAAGCAGAAAATGCAGAAAATACATGTTATGTACCCGAGTCAAACTTTCGTTTAAAAGCATAATTAGGTGAAGATAAAGTTCATATCACATATTTATAAGATATTGCAGGAAGAGTTTAAAGAAAATAACTTTGATATTAAAGAAAAATGGGAACTAGAAATGAACACAATAATCCCAGATGAGCAGTGGGAGATTGCATGCAGTCAAGGACATAGGGCAACCAGTAGTCCAAACTGGAAGGAATTTGGATGGAAAATTAGAATGAGATACTTTAGAACTCCATTTATAACATCAAAATGGAGCAACACCCCAGATCACTGCTGGAGGGGTTGTGGCTTGGTGGGAGACCACATGCATATATTCTGGGACTGCCCAAAGGTGTCAGAATACTGGCAAAATGTACAAAAAGAGATAAAGAAATGTCTCTGTATAGATCTACTCTAGAACCATCTTGAACCATCACAGTTTGTGTGATGGGGTACTGCCAGCTGATCTTGAAGAGAACAGCCAAACATATTTGCTGAGAGTCCTTCTTTTAATAGTGAATAAGGTAATCACAGCCTCCTGGCTGAAGCCACACCCTCCAACAGTTACACAATGGAGGGAAAGAATCCAAGACGTTTACAACATGGAGCATACAACAGCATTATATTACAACTGAAAGCGGCTGTATTCCTAAATAAATGGTCATCCATTGCCCTACATTTTCATCTGATATGAATGATATGCAGAATTTATTCTTTATCCTTACATTATTTATTTATTTTTCCTTATATGGATTTGTGCAAGCACATTTGTGCACATTTTGATGTTATATGCGTTTTAATTTTCTTTTCGTTTCTTATTATATATTCTTTTTACTATTATAACTTTATTTATTTATTTTAATGCAATGATCATCTGCAATGTGAAAATTACTTTATTATTTACCAAATGTAGTAGGTATATAGGTGATATTATATACATGTATTGTGGTTAGGATGAAAGATATATTTGGACTGTTATCCGACTTACCCGTGGCACCTTACTGTATCATTAAATATTTATTTTTTTGTGACATACTGTCACTGCCCTTGATAAAAGGAAATTAAAAAAAAAAAGTAAAAAAATAAAAAAAATAAAAGCATAATTAGGACGGAGGCACTTTTAAGATAGACCGTATTTTTCGTTTCCGGTCAAATGGCCTTTTGAATGGGAGAGCTAGGGGCACTACTATGATCACATCAAAATCACTATTTTTAAAACACTAAGAAGGCTCAGCACAACATGAAACTTCGCTCGAAGTATCACCAGGGGCTCTACACATGAACTCCAGCATTGAAAACATTGTTTGTGTACACAGAGTTTACTAAAAAGAAAGGTTTTGAACAACTCACTGTAGCAGTTGGTTTTTCCGCTCGCCGCCATCTTGCCAGTCAAAGAGTCCATCTCCGAATGAACGCATCTATTGATTTTAGTATCGAGGTCAATATTGTGGTGAATATTGTTTTTCACTAACGACAAAACAACGAATTATCCGTGCATTTATATGGACCTAAGCTTTAGGAGCCTTCTGTCTTTACTCTCCTCCCTGTTACGTTGCATTCGGAGATCAACACTTTTTGACTGGCAAGATGGCGGCGAGCGAAAAAACAAACTGCTAAAGTGAGTTTTTTAGTAAACTGTGTACACAAACAATGGTTTCAATGCTCGAGTTCATGTGTAGAGCCCCTGGTGATACTAAGTAATAAGTTTCATGCAATTTTGATGCGATCATAGTAGTGTCCCTAGCACTCCCATTCAAAAGGCCATTTGACAGAAAACGAAAATACGGTCAGTCTTAAAAGTGGTGCTTCAGTCCTAATTATGCTTTTAAATGAAAGTTTGACTCGGGTACATTCACAAAAAGACCCTAGGTCAGATTTTGGCGAGAGTTAATGTCTATGTGGGAACATGTCAACCAAGGAACAGTGTAGCTCATTGATGGGTTTGTAATAGTTTTTGGACAACAGTGAAATACAACAAGCTTTGGCTTCACAGACAATACTTGTTAGTGGATCAATTTATTGTTTAATTTTGGTCTTTTCGTGGTATTTGTTGACAATAACAAACATAGTATGGACCTTTTTCACAGCAGACATTTTGACTTGTCATAGTAGGAAAAGCACAGCTGAAATTGATAACCTTAACGATGCCTCACTTCCATCAAGTGTCCCAGTAAGCTAGCTAGTTCAGTTAGTAGCTAGCTTACTGGGACAGCATGCACAATACCAGGGCCTCTCCTAAGTGGAATGCAGCCATCATTAATGGTTTTGAATACACCTGTGCTTTTCCTACTATGACATGTCGACATGTCAACATGTCTGCCGTGAAAAAAGGTCTGTATCACCAGCTTCTCCTTTAAGAGGCAATCTCCATCAACAAGGTCATGATGATACTTATTTGTTTTTAAATATATATATATATATATATATATATATATATATATATATATATATATTTTATATTATAGCAAATGAAATTATAGCAAAATAAGTTGACTTACACTGTCCACCAGCCACATACTTGATTCCCGCCCACCAGTTGAACATCAGGGGGCCGTGGTGGTAAATATGAAGGAACGTCAGCTGACTGTTCTTCTTCCTCAGGATGAAGAAGAGCTGCTCATAGAGGAGCAGAGGGGGCGGTTACAGTTTCAACTCTGCATTTCACTGATATTGCAAAAAAGTTTTATAAAATACGCACCGTGTCACTGAGCTCTATGACCTTAGAGAAGAAGAACCACCAGCAGGCCTTGGCCATCTAGAGGAAAGAAACAATGGAGAAATGTGAGTTTTGATTGGATTCATTCTGTCTGAAAGGCTAAATGTGCTGTGAATTATGTTCCACTTGTAGCCTGTGAAAGACCAAATGTCTGCATAAACACACCAAAGTGACTGAACGTATCTACTGTAGTGAGACACTTGCTTACCCTTACTGCCAGCGGGCTGCTGCTGTAATCTACAGGCTGACACAGATAGCTGTAGTTCGAGAGCCAGGATGTGACCAGGAACTGGAACAGATTCATATTTCATTTATTAATTACTTCATTAAATGAAACACCACCAATATCACCACTTTTACCATAAAACATTCCCATTCCTGAGAATTTCCATCTTCACTGTGCTCATCATTAATCTGGCTAAAAGAGACCAAAAATCAGCACAAACACACCTCATAGAACATGTAGCCAGACAGGCCGACCATGCCAAAGTTGTAAACAATGAGAACGCCTTTGAGGTCAAGGGGTTCTCTGTGTTTCATCAGACGAGGGCCGGCCCACACCACGAAGAGATACGTCAGGAAGATGAGTGCCACCGGGACGGGGGAGTAGACCAGCAGCCACTGGTCTGTCCTCTTGTCTGGAACATAATAGAGCTCTGTGTCAGGGACTATTTACAAATGAACACATTTATTACAGGACACATCTCTGGCTAGAATTACAAGTTTTAGAACTTGCCTTGTGTGTAGTGTATGACACTTTTTTTTATTATCATTAGCACAGGAAATGCTAGTTTTTTTTCCAGTTGGTCTTGTTCCAGTTGAGCTTAGATAACCTGTTTTTGCAGTTCTGTGAATTTAAACCAAGTCAAAATAAAGCATTTGTAAATTTAAGAGAAAATTAAGATCGAGGCAGTTTTCGTCTGACAATGAGAAGTTCCTCCCTATGCTTGGGCACATGTTCCTCCCCTCCCACTCCTGTAACAAGATAATATAATTTTAGTGTCATGGTGGCTAATCATCTGAGAAGCCACAAAGCACTTATTGTGTAGACGAGCTGGGGAGCACAATCTGCAGCTCCCAACACACACACACACACACACACACACACACACACACACACACACAGGCTTGTTGTTTAGACTGGACTGTATATGTAAGGAAAATAATCACCATCATACCTCCATTGTCTACTAAACTCTGGTGAACAGACACGACACTTTGCCACGCAGAAGCCATCTGGAAACATAGAGAAAGTTAATGACCAAAAGAAGAAGAAGAAAAAAAACACCTAAATATGTAACGTTAGCATTTAAAGCTTTTTTTAAAAAAAATAACGTCACTCACTGATACAAAACTTGTAACCGGTGTTTCAACGGTAAACTTCTGCGACCCCCTTTGGACACTATCTGACAAATACGTATTAACAGAGTTCACCTGACAGCACGAGCTGTGGCCAAATCCAGATTTCCTTCCTGCGATGAATGAATGAAGATAGATTGGAACGACCAGCCGAAACAGCAAAAGAGAGAGGTAACTAAAGTCACTAAACAGAAAATCACTACACACGGGGAGCTACAATGCGGGGTTCTCTCCCACCTGAGCAACTTTGAAAGACAGCGGAGAAAAACGACTGAGAAAATTTGATTCACTTCCTGTTTGTCTTCGCTTTGGGTTTGGCGTTTTTTTTTGACAGGTTCAGTTGGTTGTTACATGTTGAGCTCAGCAGGGGGCGCTGTTTCCCGCCACAATGTGACCGACTTTTCATTATTATTTTACTTTTCATTTGTACTTTATATTTTGTATTATTCCAGGTATTTTATACCATCTATATATTTTTTAATAAAATAAAAGCACCATCTTGTCCATCAAGGGAGATTAGATTAGACGGATAGATTTACCAGTTTAGAGATGCAGCTTTAGATTATATGAAAATATAAATTAACTACTAAATGAACCACTAAACAAGCTGAAACAAAGTGATGGACACATCGATGCATCAATATAATCCACTGGCCCTGTGACATACCAAGTTATTACAAAAGACTTTGATAAAAATGAATAAGTCATTGTAACATGAAAACATATAGGCTAATAGTCTAATAATAATCGGGACCATTACAAATCAAATTACACCGCTGATTCACTAAAAGTCCCTTCAGGAACAGCAGAGGAGCAATATACTTTTTTTTTCATTTGATAACATTTTTTAAAGGCATAGGCATACTATGTAACGTTTCCCTATGCCTTTAAACTGATCTATCAAATATTTTAATAGCCTTTTTTATTTAATTCCCGTGATACCACAGTAATACCTTAATATGGCAACATAGGGCTGATGGTTTGACAGTAAGGCACATATGCAAGGCACACACACACACACACACACACACACACACACCAACCAAGATTCCTGTTCAATTGTGTTGAAGAAGGAGCTGAGGGAGAGCTGTCTGCTTCCGCTGTAGCTGCACTCAGTTTGTTTGTTTTGAATTCTGTGGTTTCTTGTCATCCTTTGTGCTGGAGTGCTTCCGTCTTTTCCATAAACAGACAGTAAAATAATGGACAAAGTGACGCCGTTGTTTTCGACGGAGATCAGTGAAGTATATTAGAAGTACTTTTCCGGTGATGGCTGAGCGTTACTGCGCAGCTGCAAACTGAGCTTGTCGACGTAGATGTGACGTGACCAACCTGTCTGAAAGTTGTAAGTCTTCTGGTAGCTGTGCCAAGAGAAAGCTCAATCATTCCGAATCTTGCAGAGACGGAGAGCATAGGTATATGTAAGGAGATAACATAGGCACAGGCTAATTATTGCGAACTAAAATCTAGTTAACATTAGTAATTACACTTAAACAGCTAATGTAAGTCGAAACTGCCTGCAAGCTTCTCCTGTACTATACGGTAATTCCTCTATTATGGGACAGTAAGTCGTGTGGTTATGACACAATCATAAGAGCCATAACGTGAGATACAAGGTAATGGAGCCTTTTATACATTGTTGTGTTTCTTTAGAAATAAACAATGGACAAATAGAGTCTTTAAACACTTCAGATGTAAAGTTATTTGCTGTCAAAGTGGCGCCAAAATGAATGGCAGTCAATGGAATGCTAACGGAACCTGATGGCTTATTAGCATCAAAATGGCTCCATGAGAGGCATGCTCTGTGGAGGCTGGCTTACCCCCTTGGTCTTTTCCCATCCTAAGTGAGATGAGGAGACAAATGACAAAAGTGGAATCTGTTATTAGTAGAAGGTGCGGACCTCTCCAGTCGCCTCTTCATCAGCTCTGCTAAATGTATGCTAAATTGTCTATTTTACAAATATTAGTTGTCCTTCATGTGGTTGACGTTGGATGGTGATATCATGTGGCTATGAGTTCCTCATCAGGATCAGTAAATCAACTTGCCAGTCTCCTGCTGACTCTGCAAGCCTGGGCTACCTATGAGCTAACCAGCCGGCCGGTCAAGTTTTCAAATGTAAACATCAGAGTAAAACATTGAGTAAAAGGTGGAGAAGGTGAGCTCCAAGACCCAGGTAAAGAAACTGTGTCCTGCTTCCCAGCTGCTGGGTGGGAGAAGTCAAGAGGGTTAGCCCCGAAGTAAGCATCAACTTCAGCCCTGGTCTCTTGAAACAGGAAAGTTATCTTGCTGTTATATTGATGATTATATTGAATTTATTAAATTAATTTAAAGCAGTCCTTAATTATTTGACTCAAACATAGCTTAACCATGTCATGTGATATGTAGTCTTTATCCATGACGTTCCACTTCCGGGATTGTTCAGGTGCCGCCGGGAATTCCGACGAATGTCTTTCATTTCTGCCGGATGTCCGTCACTAGGGCTGCAGCTATCGATTATTTTAGTAATCGAGTATTCTACCAATTATTCCATCGATTAATCGAGTAATCGGATAAGAAATACTTTTGTTTCATTACTATACACAAACAGTAGTTTGATACATTTTGAAAAAGCAAGATTTATTGTCACATTGCTTACAATATCATCTCTCAAAACTAAACATATGAAGTGCATTTAAGTGAACATTGTAAATGTTTCAAGAAAACATTTTCTGAAATGACACATCAACTCACACTAAGGCATACATTAAACATACATAAACATTACCTTAAGTTGTGCAACTTAACTTTCAGAACTACAGGTTTCAACCTGAGACTGATCTGTATATAGGCCTATATGTAAGTATATGTAAATATTAATTATACTCAATCTATTTTAATTTATAATATTTATCACAATGTCACACAGCCTGTTACACTTATACTAGTAGATCGCTCGATCAACTGTTTCTCCGTGAAGAGTGAGCAGCGCAACAATCAGCTGTTTCTCCAACGAGATGGTCAACAAGTCGGCTCTCTTTAGATCAAATTGTGGTCACTGCAACGTATTTTCTTGTCTTTGCTTTTGGTAGTTGTTGTGTTTGTAGTTTCATCATTCACAACCTCAGGATTTACTTTTGTCTGGTTCACTTCGTGGAATGGGATGATTAAGTTAGACTCGATGTTTTCTGCTGAGATGCTGAAGATTGATGTCGTATATTATTGTGGTAAGCTAGTTTGATTTTTGCAGCAGATACACTGCACAGAGTTTTCGCTTTAACTACGCTTGAACCGATTCAAACTTGGACACTTTCTGTCGCTTTTCTCCAGCCTTCCGTCTCTTCTCTTAGCCCTCACTATTTCACGCTCAGCATGTAAGCTGCCAGCAGACTAAGCAGCGTCTGGTGTGCGACAATAATAATGATCCGTGTGGAAACACTGTCCGTCAGCAATACAACGTTGGTAACATTGATTTAACGAAGCTTCAAAGCAAATCATTTTGCATCGACGATTTTTTTGTAATCGAATTATTTGAGTTATTCAAGGAATCGTTTCAGCCCTATCCGTTACCTTTCGCTTTCTTTGTGTTGGCATTTTAAACTCCGGTCAATTTATAAGGAACACTATCCTTCCAGAGGCTATTTTGCAGAGGCCCCGTTGCTCCGTGCGGCGCTTAGCGCTGCCCAAGACGATTGTGATTGGTTTAAAGAAATGCCAATAAACCAGAGCATGTTTTTCTCCCATCCCGGAATACTGTGTGGACTGGTAAAAGCGAGACTATGTGGTATGACTTTTTAAGTGAAGCCAAAATATTTTGATTGCCCCCTGGTGGCTGGCTGCAGTATAGGTCATAAACCCCACCCCCTCTATGTTAGCGGATAGGACATAGGTCAAACTAAAAAATCACTATATTTGAAGTACACTTCAAATAAAGTTTTCCTAAAGATGGTTTCTGTCATTTTTAGTAGTTCTTATCGTGCTGATGTTTGTCCCAAGTGTGAATTCCTCTGATAAGTTATTGATGAAGTGATGCTATAAAAAATAAATGAAAATGGGGTAAAACGACATGATTGACAGCTGTGATTGACTCGCAATTTGTATGCGGGTGTGTGGCCAGGACTTTGATACCACAGCTCCACCACCCAATCACTACTTGGCAGACTCTGGCCCCAAAATACAAGATGCCAGTGTCCGTATCGGGGATATTGTGGCTTCACATCTGTACAGTGGGAGGAAGTGGAGACTAGCTTTATATACAGTCTATGCTTCAGTACACTTTAGAAACAAATATTACCGGGACCACAACAGAAAATTACAGATGAACATTTAATATCCAGGAATTCACATTATAGACACTTCCACTGACTATCCCTGTAACAATTTGGCCACAATGTAGCACACTGACCACGAGCACCATGGGAAAATGGTTAGGCTGTTGGCATGTTGTTCCCTCTAGTGGACACATGTGACTCCTGCAGATCAAGAAAAATATCAACAAACAACAACAACAATACTATGTCATTTTCTCTCATAGAGCCCCAATGTGTTTGTGTATAACACCTCACCACTGCATCTTAATTCTGCTTCTGGTTGAGGTAGCTCTGATAATCGCAGTGAACAGGTTTTGGCCCGTGTGCAGGAGGAACAGCAGAAACTGAAGCTGGAGAGGAAGTCAGGGAAAAGTTCAGATCAGCTTACTTCCAAAACATACTGTATGTGCAGTCACAATTCTTCTCATTACAGAGCAGGTGGCCACTCACCAGCTGCAGAGAACATACTGAAAAACAGATACTTTTGAAAAACAGATCAGAAATATACAATAACCGGCCACTTTATTTAGGTACCCTTGTGCTGTTCAACTGCTCATTAACGCTTAATGGTGTATATTATTGGCACACTTTGGACCCCTTAGTACCAACTGAACAATGTTTAAACGCCACAGCCTAACCAAGTATTGTTGCTGACCCTGCCCATCCCTTTATGACCACAGTGTACCCTTCTAATCTATCTTCTATTGGCTATTGCCAGGAAGATAAGACGTCACAAGGCTCAAATCATCTCAAACTGGTTTCTTGAACATGAGTGTTCAAATGGCCTCCCTAGTCACCAGATCTCAATACAATAGAGCAGGTTTGGAATGTGGACGACATATTTGCATCATGGGTGCAGCCGACAAATCTGCAGCAACTGCGTGATGCTATCATGTCAATGTGGACTCCAAACAATGGAAGTCATGACACAGAGGAACAATAAATAACAGGCCTTGGCTTCACAGACAAAACTTCATTGTTTAATTTTGGTCTTTTCACAGGAAGAATATAAAATGTCAGCGACTTTAGCACTACATCTACAAATCTGATGTTTTGTTGTTTGTTTTTTATGTGAAACTGATTATGCTGCTGTTTTGACCAGGACACCCTGAAGAAGATTGTTTTTATCTCAATGGGACCTTCCTGGTTAAATAAGGGATAAATAAAAATGTTTTTCTATAGTTGGTGTTATTCTTTAGTTTTTTTGTTATTGTCAATAAATCCCAAAAAAGGACCATAACCAATAATGTGTTAGTCCATCTCCCCTAACCTGTCTGTGGCACTTAATCCAAAAACCATTTGTTCCTACTGAACAAAGAAATACATATTGTATTCTTCCCCACTGCTCCCTCTCCACCCTGTGTATCCCCAAGAACAAAAGGGATAAACAACAATCCAATAAATCAATACTGTGGCTTCACAGAAATAAAATATATAAAAAAAGAAATAAAGTAACAAAAATATAAATGACTACTCAGTACAGATGAAGACTTGTCACTTTTAAGAACATAAAAATATAAAATCCACCTTATGACAGTTTTTATCTGCACAGGAAATTACAGGTATATCCAGTTTGTCTTGTTCTGGTTCAGCTCAGACAAGTTATGCGGCCAGTTTTGTGAATGTAAACCAAATCAAAATCAAACATTTATGCATTTGAGACAAAAAAGGCAGTTTTCTTTTCTGACAATGAAAGGGTCCTCCCTATGCTTGGGTCTGTGTTTCTCCCCTCCCACTCCTATATGTCTACTACTGTAACAAGATAATATCATTTATAAAAGTGTCATGGTGGCTAATCATGTAAGAAGCCACAAAGCAGTCAAGGTGAAGTAGAGCTGGGGGGCACAATCTGCAGCTCTTAACTCACACACACAGGCTTGTTGTTTAGACTGGATTGAATATTTATTAGAAATAATCATTATCATACCTCCATTGTCCACTAAACTGCATGCACAGGCAGGACACTTTGCCACGCACAAGCCATCTGGACACTAAAACCAAGAGAACGTTAATGAACAAAATAAGAAGAAAAAAAAAACATTCAAATCTGCAGCATTTAAAAACAAAAATCTACTCACTGATAGAAATCTTGCAACCACTGTTTCAACAGTTAACTTCAGGGACCATGCTGGAGAACCTTTGGACAGTAGGTTTTCTTGCATATTTAAGGGCCACTTGCAGCACCCACTGCCTCCAAATCCAGATATTCTGCGAGGGATGAATAAAGACTGCAGCGGCCAGCTGCACCAGAAACATTTCTGTTGCAACAGACTTAACTAAACCACAGTAAACGAAAACACTGCAAATAGGTGAAAGCCAAGTTGCCTCCCACCTGAGCAACCTTGCTTAAAGTAATGACAAGATTTGGATTACTTCCTGTTTGTATTCTTTTATTTTGGACAGGATCAGGTACATGTTCAGCACAGCAGGGGGGGCTGTTTCCGGTCATAATGTGACCGACTTGCAGTATTATGATTTTTAGCTGGACTGCAGTAGGGCCAGCCCTATAAACATGAAAGTCTGTCGCTGAGTGAGTGAGTGATAAAGTTACACCATTAGTCGAAGTGAGTGATGACGCTGGTTGAGTTCAAGCTTCCCCATTGGCCGTTGCTGTTTCGGAAAATACATGCATCCGGCGGAATTTCCTGAGGCACCGGAGCAATCCCAGACAACCTGATCTCACAGAATTCCGTGAAATGAACACGGCCCCTTAACACAAAATCTGTGACAGTTTCACGGAATCGCTGAAAATTCCGTGATGGGTCCACGGATGCGATGCCTACGTAAGTCAATGACAGGCATCATCCGTGGTCTACACACGGATTCCCTGATCACAGCATGATTCTTTCTGCCAGTTGGGCTGTGGCAGAGAAGCTGTATAGCTTTGCTATTATTGGTATTTTTAGCCCAATAACCGCTGTTTTAATCAACATTTATTCACCAGATCGTATCATGGTTTATTTGTATTTCTTTTAATGTTATTATTTCGGTCTATCCAGGGAAAGCTGGATTGCTTTGTTGTTTATTTATATTTTTAAAACTATAACACTACATCGAGCAACATATATTTAGATGTTATCATAGTATACATTTCTTTATTTTAATAATATTATTTCGGTCTTATCCCACAATGCAATGCGGGCATTCATTCACAGAATCAGACAGTGATCAGCGGGTCTTTAACGCCAGTATCGCTTCAATGTACATATATACAATCAGTGGTTTAGTCACCAGCAACAACACGTTGCTCAGCTTTGTTCCAGTAAGTTATGCACCGTAATAACGTTTAAAGAAATCCGCGCAATACTCCGCTCGGCGTATAAGAAGATAAGAAATACATAATATTCGTAATATTGATGTTTTTATCTAATGTTGTATTTGAGGATATAAACAATGACGATATTAATAATAATAAAATACAGTTTCATGTATTTGTCTCATGTATTGTGACAACAAATCAAATCAGCTGAAGACTCCGGAAGTGACGTAGTAATTACCGTACAGCGTCTGTGAAAGCTTGCTGCACGTTGTAGCCTACGTGAGAATTTTTAATTTTTAATTTTATTTTCCATGCATCGTTATTTTAAAAATGCAATTTTCTAATTTTGTGGTTCCATCCATCCATCCATCCATCTTCATCCGCTTATCCGGGGTCGGGTCGCGGGAGTAGCAGCTCAGCAGGGACCCCAAACTTCCCTTTCGGGCCACATTAACCAGCTCCGACTGGGGGATCCCGAGGCGTTCCCAGGCCAGGTTAGAGATATAATCCCTCCACCTGGTCCTGGGTCTCCCCGAGCCTCCTCCCAGCTGGACGTGCCTGGAACACCTCCTAGGGAGGCGCCCAGGGGGCATCCTTACCAGATGCCCGAACCACCTCAACTGGCTCCTTTCGACGCAAAGGAGCAGCGGCTCTACTCCGAGCTCCTCACGGATAACTGAGCTTCTCACCCTATCTCTAAGGGAGGCGCCAGCTACCCTCCTGAGAAACCCATTTCGGCACGCTTGTACCCTGGATCTAATTTTGTGGTTGATGAATGTTAATAACAAAGACTAAAGGGAAAAAAACATGAGCATATGTATGTGTGGGACTTACTTTGATTTAACATCACACTGCATTATTAGTTGTTTTAAATGACTTTTTTATTAGCACCATTTATCATTCAGACATACAGAACAGATTCCACAATATGAACCTGGTAATATTGGATGGTGCACAGAACAGAGAAACACAAAATGAGCAAATAACTGACTTTTTGAAATATCAATTTATGGTAGGCCTAACATATTAATTATTATATTCAGAAGATGATCCTCATATCAATCACCATGGTTACAGCTTGTAGCCATATAGCCTTCAAAATTAAGAAGGGACGAGTTTTAGGAAGCATTTCAGGAAATGAAAAGGATAGGCAGATTGTTGCTGAGGTTTGTGTTTACAGAGATGTAGCTTTGTTTGTGTACATATACAACATGTGTTTTGGCATTTATTTCACAAACTGCTGGCACCCCAATGTAAACTAAATATTTCTAAACTATAGGCCTTATTTGGACCTACCTCAATTAAATTCAATTAAATTCAATTATATTTAAATAATGTTGCTTAAGGCTGGTTGTGGAATAGCTTCATGATATAATGCATATGGTTGTGTGTAGGTCTTGTCACTGTTTGTGAAAGATGAGCAATAGATTGTGGCTGATAATGTGCTTCAGTATGGCTGCATATCACTTTGTTTATGTTTTTTATTGTAATTATATGTCAGCTGTATGATAAAACAATATGTCAAGTGTTATGTGTGAAGCATTTGAACTCAAGGCAGATATCCCTCTGGGGACAATAAAGTATTGACTGCAACATGGTCTCCATGATATAGTAAAAATTAAAACGTTGTCGTAGGACTATAGCAAAGACATCGTTGGAAACTTCTCAACCTGGACAGTAACATATGTCAGTCTGAAGAGGATACATTACTCCTGCTTTGAAATATTGACCTCTGAACCTTGAACCCAGTCCATCTTTGAAGGCTTGTCATTTAGCAACAGAAGGTGCTACACACATAGGACCAGCTGTTATAGAAAGCTCTGGACCTCAGCTGTCATGTAGATAAAGTGGGTAAAGTGTACCCACTGTAAGCACTGTCAAATATGGTAATAAGCTATTTTCACCTATTCAACGATTATATTTTTAAAATCTGATGACACCAGTGTGTTCCCCATCCCAAAAAACCCCAGGGTGTATCCAAAATTCTACACTACCAACTTCTAATTATGAGAAATATACCAATATATATAAAAACTACAACTCCCACTATAGAGGGGCCCCAGAACATGTTACAAAGCTTGTGCACTTGTAGTTCTTCCGGGGTGGGTGGTGGGACATGTTTGATTCCTGCGTTTCTGCTGTCTGCCGTGGCTGCTGGCTTCATTCCATTTCAGATTGCCGCCGCCCGTCGCCCGGCCGAGCAAACAGTACATGAGACAAATACATGAAACTGTATTTTATTATTATTAATATCTTCATTGTTTACATCCTCAAATACAACGTTAGACAAAAACATCAATATTACGAATATTATGTATTTCTTATCTTCTTATCCGCCGAGCGGCACATACCACGTCACTTCCGGAGTATTGCGCGGATTTTTTTAAACGTTATTACGGTGCATAACTTACTGGAACAAAGCTGAGCAACGTGTTGTTGCTGGTGACTAAACCACTGATTGTATATATGTACATTGAAGCGATACTGGCGTTAAAGACCCGCTGATCGCTGTCTGATTCTGTGAATGAATGCCCGCATTGCATTGTGGGATATCGGCTTTGAATGCGTGTCAGTAGCTCGGATCATATCGTAATATTCTGTATTACAGCATACTGTAATATTTCACCGGTAATAAGACCGAAATAATATTATTAAAATAAAGAAATGTATACTATGATAACATCTAAATATGTTGCTAGATGTAGCGTTATAGTTTTAAAAATATAAATAAACAACAAAGTAATCCAGCTTCTCTAGCCGAAATAGACCGAAATAATAACATTAAAAGAAATACAAATAAACCATGATACGATCTGGTGAATGAATGTTGATTAAAACAGCGGTTATTGGGCTAAAAATACCAATAATAGCAAAGCTATACAGCTTCTCTGCCACAGCCCAATTTGCAGAAAGAATCGTGCTGTGATCAGGGAATCCGTGTGTAGACCACGGATAATGCCTGTCATTGACTTACGTAGGCATCGCATCCGTGGGCCCGTCACAGAATTTTCGGCGATTCCGTGAAACTGTCACAGATTTTGAGTTAAGGGGCCGTGTTCATTTCACGGAATTCTGTGAGACCAGGTTGTCCCAGAAGTAGAACGTCAAGGATATAGACTACATCTTACAGACTCATCTAACTATAAAGCAAGGAATCTCTGTTTGCCAGTCTGTGAGTGTGTCTAACATTCAAACACTTAGAGAACCATCTATCCTACCTACTTCACACATGGTGGATGTATTGCTGGGGACCCAATGACGTGCGTTTTATACACACATATATATATATGTATATACACACATATATATATATATATCTATATCTATCTGTTGGTCTATTTTTGTTCCCTAAAGTACAAACTTAGCAAATGTTCCCTTAAAAGTACAAAAATGTATCTTTAAGGTACAATTATGCACCTTCCATTGTACATTGTGGACTTTCCGAGGTGTAAGGTACATATTTGTCCCTTAATGTTTAAATGTAAAACGGCAGGAATTAGTGGATGCTCATCACAGCAGAAAATGTCATCTCTCAATATAGAAACACAAGTTAACCTATACCATCAAACTCAATAACTCAATAATTGTCAAACTAAATTAACTGTAAAGTTTTGGGACAATGGCAAAATAAATTAGAATGTTTTTTTGGTGAAGTGTCCCTTTGAATCATTTTTAATCATGTTAATGAGGAGTATGTAATAATTTATATTCACAAACAGTATTGAAGAATTTAATTTTCAAACCCTTTACTCTATTTAAAGCATCTGTTACAGCTTTAGTTACTTTAGTTACTCCACTACAGTCATCTGTTACAGCTTTAGTTACTAGTTACTTTAGTTACTCCACTACATTCATCTGTTACAGCTTTAGTTACTAGTTACTTTAGTTACTCCACTACAGTCATCTGTTACAGCTTTAGTTACTAGTTACTTTAGTCACTCCACTACATTCATCTGTTACAGCTTTAGTTACTTTAGTTACTCCACTACATTAATCTGTTACAGCTTTATTTACTAGTTACTTTAGTTACTCCACTACTATTACTATATATATATATAGAAAAGTAGTTTTTTTATGAATGTAAAACAGGATCAGCCACCGTCACCATATCCTACTGTACAACTCCACGATGTCGCTGACTGGAGGACTGTGCTCACTCAAAGGGTCCCTGCAGTGGTCAAACTGGATGGGCAGCCAGTCTGCTGATGTTTCCCTTCGAATCTCATGCACCGTAAAGGACCGTAGGACAACATTAGACGAGAAAAATGGATCAAGTAATGACATTTTGGAGTTATCACATTTTCCAAACTCTTTTTCCATACCACACAAACACTCAGAAACTAATTGGTCAAGAAGAGGAAGAGACCTTTTTTTTTACAACCGGTGCCATTACAATGTCGGCAATTTCACGACACAATACATAGATCCGCCAGTAACTGCAGCCTTTAGGTACCCTGTGTGCCATCAAGAAGGGAAGTAGACGGAATAAACACCACTTCTGTGAGCAGATCCAACAACACTGGAGCCCTGTAAAATATTTTCTGAGAAAGGCACAGGCTTATTTGTCCTATCATTTTGTCCAATGGACATCTTTCTTAGTTCCTCATTTAGTTCTTGTATAGTTATGTTTTTCTTGATGAGCTTTACATACAACAAGCCTCAATACCAACGGTGCTACACCCTCCAAGAAATCATGCATGCCATCTGGAGGAAGAGATGTTGTGACGTCAAAGTAATCTAACTGGTCAAATACACATCCACCACGAATTCCATACATTCCTTTGTTTTCCGGATTTTGTTTTACACATTCTAAATGGTATATGTGTACATCAACATTTCTTAAAACAAAATCTGATTCACTAAAGTTCTGTTTCATCTCAGAGTGAGTCGCAATGGAGTATCTACAGATTCCACCAGCAGCAAAAGACATGGTAAATCCACCTATCATGTGAGATGACAGATTGTCTCCCAATATTGCAGCTACAGTTCCAAAAACATGCTTCTCCATGCCATGAACAAGGATAATAAGTCCCTCTGATGGTAGTTTCTTATGGTCATCCAGTAATTGTTTCAAAATTACATCTTAACCAAACTTTGACGTGGACAAGCAAAGCTAGATGGATATGTTTTAGCTGTGAGCAGTACTTTGAACCTACGTTTCCAACAGGGTTGTAGAGCGTTGTGGATGAGTTCAAAGCTTGTTTTTCTATGCAGAACACAGACATCATTCAGCGTCATGTAGTTGATCCTTTAAGTGACTCATGATTGTATTGTTTTTATAATGTATTTTTGCTTTGGCTTGGTGTGCTAAAGTGTTTTGCTTGGTCTTTGATAAAAAAGTTTTTATATTGTGTTTTTCTGCACTATAGTGCTGTTCTGATTAGTGATTAGTGATGTTCATGAAATTGAAAGAAGGAAAAGATAAATGGTGCCATTGTATTTATTCCCTGCCATGCAGCTATTCTCTGATATCACTGTTGCTTTTGTTTTTGGAGTGCCAGTATAAAGTTGTCAGTTGGTCAATGAAATGCTTCTTAAGTTAAGTCTTACTTTTTTTTTTTAAATGCTTTTTATATTGGACATGACATCCTAAAACATTGTGGCATTTTATTTTGGGATGTTACATCGTATGGTTGTGAGATGAATTATTATTGAATCTGTGAATTAAACTGTTTTGCATTTTAAGGACTAAAATAAATGTCTAAAATTCAGTTAGTAGTTGTTTGCCTTTTTTATTTCACTTCTTAACGAATAAATAGGAAAGTTTTTGCCACTTAAAGGTACAAAATGGCTTTGTCACTGGGGCGGTACCTTAATGGGACAAAATTGTACCTTTTCCAGGGGTACTTTGTTGTACCTTTGTTTAAGGTACATTATTGATCCTCAAAGGTACAATATTGCCCCTTTAGAAGGTACAAACAAGTAAGGCACAAATTTGCTCCTCTGAATCAAGGTACAACAATGTACCTTTGAGGGTACCACCCAAGTGACAAGCTTTTCTTCCTTAAAGGTACAGTTTGTACTTTTTTTTTACTGAGAGTGAATGTTCTCTTTGGCAGGCAACATTTTGCAGAAGAACAGGTCAGCTTTATCATCTGAAAATCTGAACAAGCTTTCTGCCTGAGTTGACAGGAGGCATGCTGCACAGGTGCACACTGTTTGAACTTATTATCTATAACCAAGAATGTACAGAGTGTTCCCTCTGTCTCTTCTCATACATTATGGCATTTTATTTCTAAAATAGGCCTACTTTTTGCTGCATTCATTTGAGTTGAGATGTTACTATGCAAAAAAATTACAGGTAAGCTATTTGTGACTTTGTAGCAGACATTACTTTGTAACAGTTGTTGATTATTGCTAAATATGTCTGCAGTTCATATGGATGCCTCAACAAATTAAGATTGTTAGTGAATACTTGTTTGATACATGTTAATGGTTGAGATAATAAAGCTGAATAATCTGTTTCTTTAAACCAGTTTGTCATGCATTCATTTCTTTCAACACTGCACATTTACAAGTAAATCGTAGTATTTTAAATGTGCAATTAATCGTGATAAATCACAGCCCATGACTGTGATTAACTTGATTCATTTTTTTAATCGATTGACAGCACTGTATATATAGTATACATTTATATATACATACTATTATAACATGAAAAGTTTGTTTCCATAACATAATAAGCAGATGTTTATGTTCACTTTCACTATTATGAAAATATAGATACTAAATATTGATTGGAAGATGAACACCAGTTCACATGTGCTATCAGCTGACATGAAACCAGGTGTTTGTCTTGTGCCTGTGCTTTATTATCCAAAGTTACATTCTTTACACTTTTTGTCCACTTACATTTCATCAATTATCTTACATACTGCTTGTAAAACATGTAGACTAGTCATAACGTAGTGACAAAAACATTATCTATAATGAGGTCATTACAAATCAAACGACACTGCTGATTCGCTCAAAGTCCCTTCAGGAACATCAGAGGAGCAATATGCTTTTTCTTCAATTTATAACAATTGATCAACAGATCTTAGATCTAAGAAGGCATTATGTCGGATCTTCACACACAATACATCCAGATTCCTGTTTAACTGTGTTGAAGTGTAAGAAGGTCAGCCTGTGGGCATGTTGTTCCCTCTAGTGGACACTATTGAGTACTGCAGACACAGGAACAATCCCTGAAGCTGTAACAATACTTTGTCAACATTTTCTCATAAAGCCCTTGTGTGTTTGTGTGTAACACACCTCACCACTGCGTCTTATTTCTGCTTCTTCTTGTTGAGGTAGCTCTGATAATAGAAGTTACTGAAGAGGATGATGAGGGTGATGCAGTAACTAAACACCACCGCATTCATAGTGTCGGGGAAGTCGCAGTCTGTGAACAGGTTGTAGCCCGTGTGCAGGAGGAACAGCAGAAACTGCAGCTGGAGAGGAAGTCAGGGAAAAGTTCAGATCAGCTTACTTCACTAACATATTGAATAGTCTCATACAGAGCAGGAGGCCACTCACCAGCTGCAGAGAAGTGAGGTATCGCTTCCACCACAGATACTTCTGCATGTGAGGGCCGATGGCAGCCAGGCCGTAGTAAGAATACATCACAATGTGAACAAAGGTGTTGACCAGCCCGATGAAGAACGCTGCAGGATATAAACAGAGGAATCTAATTTCTCTCCTTTTCAGGGATAGAATATTTCATTACACTAAAACCCCTATCAAATAATGTTTCCACTACATAGGCCTACTTTTTTTATTACACCACTACTCACTCCATGTAGGACCATTACTGTAAATATATGGGGAGCATATTTTGATACTCAGGGGTTTTCAGGGGCATTTCGATAGATCAAATCCCCTAACAAAAATAGTGCAAAACGATTAAGTAGCACATCTCGATGGGGAGCACATATCAACAGAACACTGGCAATTAGAAATGGGCTGTTTCATTCAAACCGTTTAAGTCAGCTGAGAGAAAAAAAAGCCATGCACGTTGCTATGAGTCGCTCATCAGAATCGGAAAATCAACTTGCCAGTCTCCTGCTAACTTTGCTAGCCTGGCCGGCCAAGGTTTTCAAATGTAAACATCAGAGTAAACACCCAGGAAAAGGTGGAGAAGATGAGCTCTAGCTAGGGCTGTGCAATTCATCGAATTCTGATCGTGATTTCGCCTCGTAATGATCACAAAAACAATTTTATCGAGAAAAACTATTATTTGGCACATTACGTTTTGCCAGTAAACCCTTGTGTTGTATTTTGTTCAGAATAAAAAAAAAAAGTACAAACAGGAAAAGTATTAAGGGAAATTTCACAGTTCAAGGTGTTTTCACTGTTCGTTCAATGTTTTTTAAGTTTACTGAAGGCAACATCTTTTCAAAAGTCAACGAGTAATCGTGATTTCAATATTGACTAAAATAATTGTGATTATGATTTTTTCCATAATCAAGCATCAGTAGCTCCAGCTAGCCAAAACCATATCTGCATTATATACAGTATATATATATATATATATATAAAATATCCGGTGAGCAGCAGTTCTCTGGGCCAAAATGCCTTGTTGATGGCAGAGGTCAGAGGAGAATGGTCAGACTGATTCGATCCAACAGAAAAGCAACAGTAACTCAAATAACCACGTTACAACCAACCGAGGTGTGAAGAAGTGCATCTCTGAACGCATAGTATCGCATTGCCAGACCTATCTCCACAGCGCTATGGAGTGACTGAACACCCAAAATGTCGCACTTTGAAGCAGTTGGCCTACAGCATCAGAAGACCACACAGGCTGCCACTCCTGTCGGCTAAGAACAGGAAACGGAGGCTACAATTGCACAGGCTTTCCAAGATTGGACAATAGAAGATTGGAAAAACGTTGCTTTGAAAAAAACGTTTTAGAATATCACCAGACTTCTCCTTTAAGTACCAATTTACTATCTTTTTATATGAAATTGATACTGATACTGATATATATATATATATTGCACTATTTTATATATATATATATATATATTTTGCACTATTTTATATATATATATATATTTTGCACTATTTTATATATATATATATATATATATATATATGCACTATATATATATATATATATATATATATATATATATATATATATATATCAGTATCAGTATCATTATAGCACTTACAGTGAATGACTAAAATAGTTGACTTACACTGTCCACCGGCCACATACTTGATTCCCGCCCACCAATTAAAGATCATGGTGCCATGGTGGTAAATATGAAGGAACGTCAGCTGACTGTTCTTCTTCCTCAGGATGAAGAATAGCTGCTCATAGAGAGGAGCAGAGGAGGCTGTTAAAGTTTCAACTCTGCATTTCACTGATATTGCAAACATTTTTTATAAAATACGCACCGTGTCACTGAGCTCTATGACCTTAGAGAAGAAGAACCACCAGCAGGCCTTGGCCATCTGGAGGAAAGAAACAACGGAGAAATGTGAGTTTTAGATAGTATTCATTCTGTCTGTACTGTGAATTATATTCCACTTGTAGCCTGTGAAAGACCAAATGTCTGCATAAACACACCAAAGTGACTGAACGTATCTACTGTAGTGAGACACTTGCTTACCCTTACTGCCAGCGGGCTGCTGCTGTAATCTACAGGCTGACACAGATAGCTGTAGTTCGAGAGCCAGGATGTGACCAGGAACTGGAACAGATTCATACAATGACTTCATTAAATTGAACACCACCAATATCACAACTTACAGTATATTATAAAATAGAAATTCTTAACAGGAAGCAGCATCTAAAACCTGTAAAACCGAATATGTCCATCTTCAATGTGCTCATCATTGGTCTGGTTTTCTGATTAAAAGAAAACAAAAGGCGGCACAAACACACCTCATAGAACATGTAGCCAGACAGGCCGACCATGGCAAAGTTGTAAACAATGAGAACGCCTTTGAGGTCAAGGGGTTCTCTGTGTTTCATCAGACGAGGGCCGGCCCACACCACGAAGAGGTACACCAGGAAGATGAGTGCCACCGGGACGGGGGAGTAGACCAGCAGCCACTGGTCTGTCCTCTTGTCTGGAACATAATAGAGCTCTGTGTCAGGGACTATTTACAAATGAACACATTTATTACAGGACACATCTCTGGCTAGAATTACAAGTTTTAGAAGCTGCCTTGAGTTGCACAAAATTTCAGCACTGATGTAAGACACATTTCTGTTTTAATCTGCACAAGAAATTGCAGGTTTGTGTTTTTTAGTTTGTATGCAGTTTTGAGAATGTAAACCAAATCCCAATTCAAAAGCATTAAATATTTATAAATTTGCACTTGAAAAATAAAAGGCAGTTTTCGTCTGACAACAAAAGGGTCCTCCCTACGTTTGGGTCCGTGGTACTCCCATCCCTATATGTCACAAGGTAATATCATGGTGGCTAATCATGTGAGAAGCCACAAAGCAGTCATTGTGAAGACGAGCGGGGGAGCACAATCTGCAGCTGCCAACTCGAACACACAGGCTTGTTCTTTAGACTGGACTGTTCACCATCATACCTCCATTGTCCACTATCCTCTGGTGTATAGACACGACACTTTGCCACGCAGAAGCCATCTGGAAACATAGAGAAAGTTAACATTTAGTTAATATAGGTAAAAATCTGTAGCCTTTAAAGAAAAAAAAAAAAAAAAAATACTCACTGATGCAAACCTTGCAACCAGTGTTTCAACACTTCAGTGACCACGCTGGAGAACCTTTGGACCTATGCTTTGGACGTTGTCTGGCAAATAAGTATTAGCAAAGGTCAACCTGCAGCACCTGCTGTAGCCAGATCTTCTGGGTGGATGAATAAAGACAGACTGCAGTGACCAGCTGCACCAGAAACATTTCTGCTGCAACAGACTTAACTAAACCACAGAAAACAGAAAATCACTGCAAATAGGTGCAATAGGGTTGCCTCTCACTTTGAATGACTGGAGAAAAAGTAATTGGTTTACTTCCTGTTTGGGAGTATATATTTGACAGAATACATGTTCAGCACAGCAAAGGGCGCTGTTTCCTACCATAATGTGACCAACTTCATGATTTTACTTCATTTGTTGCTTATGTATTATGGCTTGTATAATTCCATTGATTTTATTATTCTGTGTGTGTGTATAAAAAAGTATCATTTTCGGACCATTATATATATATATATGTGTGTGTGTGTGTGTGTGTGTGTGTGTGTATACACAGACGTATATATATATATACATATAAAATAAAAACACCCTCTTATCCATCAAGGGATAAATGCAGATATATACTTATTCCTCTGTAAAATGAAATACAGCGGGGAAAATAAGTATTGAACGTGTCAACATTTTCCCCAGTAAATATATTTCCGAGGGGGCTGTTGGAATGAAATTTTCACCAGATGTCGTATTTAAGAAGCAATCCTGCCACCTATTAGTGCAAATTAATATCAGCTGGATTAGTCCTAATTGATGGCCTATAAAAAGGTTTCTCATTACCAAGGTGTCACTCAAGAAGCATTTCATGATGGGTAAAAGCAAAGAGCTGTCCCAAGACCTTCGCAAGCTTATTGTAGAAAAACCTACGGATGGCATTGGTTACAGATGAATATCTAAACTTCTGAAAGTTCCAGTGAGCACTGTTGGGGCCATTATCCGGAAGTGGAAAGAACATCATGACCAAAAGAACAAGATCCAGGGTACAAGCGGCCAAAATGGGTTTCCTCAGGAGGGTAGCTGGCGTCTCCCTTAGAGATAGGGTGAGAAGCTCAGTTATCCGTGAGGAGCTCGGAGTAGAGCCGCTGCTCCTTTGCGTCGAAAGGAGCCAGTTGAGGTGGTTCGGGCATCTGGTAAGGATGCCCCCTGGGCGCCTCCCTAGGGAGGTGTTCCAGGCACGTCCAGCTGGGAGGAGGCTTCGGGGGAGACCCAGGACTAGGTGGAGGGATTATATCTCTAACCTGGCCTGGGAACGCCTCGGGATCCCCCAGTCGGAGCTGGTTAATGTGGCCCGGGAAAGGGAAGTTTGGGGTCCCCTGCTGGAGCTGCTACCCCCACGACCCGACCCCGGATAAGCGGATGAAGATGGATGGATGGATGGATGGATGGATGGAAAGAACATCATTTCATAACCGGCCACGACCAGGTGCTCCTCGCAAGATTTCTGACAGAGGAGTCCATAGAATACTTAGAAGAGTTGTCGAAGTACCAAGGACCACTCGTGGAGATCTTCAGAAAGACCTGGAAGAAGCAGGTACAGTTGTTTCAAAGAAAACAATTAGTAATGCACTCAACAGCCATGGCCTCTGTGCACGCACACCACGCAACACACCACTGCTCAAGAAAAAGCATGTGGAAGCTCGCTTAAAGTTTACTGCACAACATCTGGACAAGCCAATGACATACTGGGAGAATATAATTATTCTCCCAGTATGTAATATATGTAATATTATAATATAATCCGGTCAGATGAGACCAAAATCGAACTCTTTGGCTGCCATAGCATACACCATGTTTGGAGGAGAAATGGCACTGCACATCACCCTAAAAACACCATACCAAGAGTGAGGTTTGGAGGTGGGAGCATCATGGCGTGGGGCTGTTTTTCAGCATCTGGCACTGGCAGACTTCATATAATTGAAGGAAGGATGAATGGAGCAATGTGACGTGACATTCTTGATAAGAATCTGCTGCCATCCACCAGGATGCTGAAGATGAAACGAGGGTGGACATTTCAGCAAGACGATGATCCCAAACACACAGCCAAGGAAACTCTCAATTGACTTCAGAGAAAGAAAATCAAGCTGTTAGAATGGCCCAGTCAATCACCTGACTTGAATCCAATTGAAAACCTCTGGAAAGAACTGAAGATTTGAGTTCATAGAAGATTCCTCCAGAACCTTCAAGATTTGAAGACAGTTTGTGTGGAAGGATGGACAAAAATCACAGCTGAGCAACGTGTGCGACTAGTTTCTTCATACAGGATGCGTCTTGAAGCCGTCATTACCAACAAAGGCTTTTCTACTAAGTATTAAATAAATTTCAGCAAGTGTGTTCAATACATTTTCCCTGTGTCATTTCACTTTATTACACACAACTTAATTTATGGACTTATTTGTTTTGATATCTTTGTATGTGTGGATTGCTTGGGTTGTTACTGACATCTGGTGAAAATGTCATGCCGATAGCCCCATCAGAAATATCTTTACTGAGAAAAATGTTCAATACTTATTTTCCCCGCTGTAAGTCATAACGTGAAAAGTACTTTTCATAAAAAAAACAGATGTTTTTGTTTATTTTTTCCATGATAAAAATATTGATGCTAATTCTTGTTTGGAATATGAACGGAAGTTCAAATGTGCCATTAAATTGAAACCATGTGTTTGTCTTGTGTCTGTGCTTTATTATCCAAAGTTACATCCTTTAAAACTTGTCTACTTGCATTAAATTTTTATTGTGGTAATAAACATGACAATTATCTTACATACTGCTTGTAAAACATGTAGACTAGTCATATTATATAGCTATAATGAGGTCATTACAAATAAACTACACTGCCGATTCACTAAAAGTCCCTACAGGAACACCAGAGGAGCAATATACTTTCTTTTCATTTTATTACAATTTAAAACGGACATTTTAAAATATGTGATGGAACTTTGTAGTTAATTCCCAGAGATGGGACCATGATACCAAAGTAATTGGCAACATAGGGCTGATGCTTTGACATTAAGGCATATGTGCATGAGAAGGCACTTTCTTTCACACACACACACACACACACACACACACACACACACACACACACACACACACACACACACACACACACACACAAAACCATCAAGATTCCTGTTTAACTGTGTTGAAGAAGGAGCTGAGGGAGAGCTGTCTGCTGCCACTGGTAGTGGCACTCTTTTGTTTTTTTGAGGTTTGTGGTTTCTTGTCATTCTTTGTGCCGGTCTGCCTTTTCCCATCCTAAGTGAGAAAAGACAGATGATAACGGTGTAATCTGTTATTCGTATATGATTATAGAATAAGGTACATGTATGTATACATACTGAAGTATACTTACCTTAGAGGTTTGTTCTTTTTGACTGTCCACAGAGTCGCAAAGCTTCACAATCTGCAGAAGTTAACACGTTGATCCCATTAATTCAGACTACACATAAACAGATGTAGACACTCACTCAGTCCTGCTGTCACTTCTTTCTGAAACAAACTCAACAACTACAACTACCCTCTCTGAAAATTAATTCAATAATCGCATTAAAAGAGAAGATGTCATTTTCATTTAAACGGTTTAAAAAGGTTTTTAAACTGCAGCTCCAAATCACAGCGTGATATAAGGGGAAACTTGAACTTGGAACCAGTGAAATTCTGTAATGTGGCACATGGAAACTACAGCAAGTGCACACCAGAAGTACATTTAGGAAAGTAGATTCCTGTTGCAAAAGCATGCTTTCAGCCAACTGCTGGTGCTGCAGATACAGCTAACCTCAGTTACACAGCAGGGCTTCTCTCTCTCTCTCTCTCACACACACACACACACACACACACACACACACACACACACACACACACACACAAAAATAAAAACCTTTTTCACTCCTGTGGACACAGCAGCTTCCTGTAGAGCAGACCTGGTGAGCCACTGTGCATTTTCAGTCTGAGTTTGTGCGTCAGTGTCCTTCAAACACACACTGTGAACCACATATGTCTGGTGAATGTGGGAGAAGATGTGCACCACCTGCAAACAGCCAATCAACGATCCATCAAAGGGTTGTTACACGGCTGCAGAAATAGTTTATTTGCATTTAAAAGTGTGTCTGACAGATAGATGGTAAACATCAAGCTTACCTCTCCCACATACTGGAAGAGGCTCTCAGTCAGATGGGTTCCCAGTGTCCCGCTGATCTGAGCACACAGCGCCTTCTTCCGTTTCATCTCAGAGCTTTTCTCCTCCAGCAGAAGATTTGGAAACTCCCACAAGCCTGCCAGCAAACCTGTCAAAACACACACACACACACACTTTTACTTTGTACTTTTCCAACACTGCATTTCTGTATTTAGTCTTTCTTAAAGTGTACCTGACTAATAGTAAAACTATAATGAAAGTATCTGCCAAAATGAACACTGACAGAAATGAAGCTAAAGCTGCAGAATGATTGAAGTCTAGCAGAGTTATGGAGCGATGAGTCGCTGCTCACAGCCACCATTTTTTTCAGCGATTTAAAATCAGGAAGTAAAAACAAAACAGCAATTCAATCTGATTATCAGGCAGGAGACAACTTCATTTTGCAGCTGACTCTGGACCACCACAAACAGATCCCCCACCAGGAGGACGGACCTTTGTTAGGCCTCTGTGTGAGCAGGTACTCGTCCTCTCCCTCCTCTCCAGGTCTGATCACCACACAGGTCAGAGTTCGCTCCACTCGAGGAGGCTTCTTTGCCGGCTTTCTGGGGAAGTTCTGAACACCCAACTCATCGTCCCAGGGCTCCGAGGGACACAGCAGACACGTCCCACTGTTTACTGAGGGAGAAGAGAAAGTACTTACTTAATTATAATAACATGACTACATGAAGGTCTGAGCAGGGGCGATTCTAGGATCCGACCTTTAGGGGGGCTCAGCTCCTAATGAGAATGTGACACGGATATAGTGCATGCAAAAGTGATAACCCCACCCCTGCGCCATGAAATAACCAACTTCTTCTCTGGGGACTACAAACGTTGAACTTTGAACTCTGACAGATCAGATAGAGACTCAGCCAAAGGCGGGAGTCTGGCACAACCAATTCCGATTGGCCAAAACTACGTTTCTGTTAACCCTTTTCTTGACTGGGTTACAGGTGCATAGCATCGGTGACAGACACACAGGATATTAAACCTGTTTCAAGCCCTTTGAACCTGTAATTGTTTGTCACTAACAGACAAGTTTGCAACTCTAACTTGAAGCACCAAAATTGATTTAAAAAAAAAAGTTTTTATTATTTAATTTTTAGGGGGGCTGAGATGAAATTTAGGGGGGCTTGATCAACCCTAAAAAGGGTCTAAAAGAGAAGGGCACTCTGGACACTTACTACAGTCTTCTATATCAGGCAGGGTGGACGGCTTCTTGTCCAGCTTTCCCAAAAGCTTCCTGGAGTTTTTCTCTTGTTTGACATGAACCTGCACATTCACACGCAAATCCCAAACCTTTTCAACATGATCCAAAGCATTAACTATCTATATTAGCACTTTTGCAAAGCACAACCCATATCCAATACTTAATAACACTAATTTGGAACCTTACCTTGCGGAAAGAGTGGCAGAGAGAGTGTACGGGACACTGGCTGCAGAGTGGTCCTTTGGGAGTGCAGACTCGTGCTCCCAGCTCCATCATGGCTTGGTTAAAGTCCCCGGGTCTCTCAGGGTCCACCAGTGTATTGGCTATACTCCTGAAATAGAGCAGAAAAAAACATTTAAAAAGCTGGAATCATTATCATCAGCATACTTATTTAAGCAATATATTACTCCAGAATGGATGAATCTTAAGATACCATTTAGAAAGACTGACTTAATATTAAATCTTTATTTTTTTTCCTGTGCTTTGATCACATAAAAAGCTAATTTTCATTTGCCAAGTTCATTTTTAGATTTGGATTGAAATAGCTGAAAAAAATAAAAATAAAAGTGATCTGCAGCATTCAGCACAAGCTGAAGCGTGAGGGGTGCAAGCTGAGAGAGAGAGAGAGAGAGAGAGAGAGAGAGAGAGAGAGAGAGAGAGACAATAAACTGTTTCAACTACCTTCAAATACCTTTTGAATTCGTACCAAATTCCGTTTTCTCTTTTATAAAACAGGATTTCCTAATCGAAAATTCTAAATCTCACCTAAAGAAAATATTACACAACTGTTGCCTGGACACATCTGAGACAACCTCAAACATACAGGAATCATTCTGTGTAGACTTAAACAAAACTGTCCTCGCCAGACAGACTTAGAACAGGTTCGTTTATGAAAGCCAATGAAAACTGTACGCAGGGTCGATAATTGACCAGTAGAGTTTGAGTGACAGGCAGACATTGATGTTTACTGCATGCAGAACTTACAAAAGCAGGCACCAAATGCAAGAAAAAAAAACAACATTAATGTTAACATTCATAGATATTAAAGTAGGTGTTGGGAACAAAGTCAAAATGCAGGTTCCTTGAGGAATTTAGTTTGAAGTGTAATCTCACCAAAGTGCCTCTGTTACTGCAGTACCTGTGCTGTCAGCTCCGATGGCTCTCAGGCGACACAGCACCCGAATCACATTGCCATCCACGGATCCAGTAACCTAGGCAACAGGGATATTTTTTTCAGTCGTCAGTGATAAACGAGGTAGTAAAGCTAAGTGTGGCCTAAGAGTTTGCTCTGGCCCATAGACACACACCTGACCCAGGGCAATAGAGCCTACAGCTGCAGCAGTGTAGCGTCCCACTCCAGGCAGCTGTTTCAGCAGGCTGTCGACCGTGCGAGGCATCTGCCCCTTGAGCTCTGACACCACCTACAACAGGCAAGTGAACGACCTTCACCACGATATTTCATACTAAGTCATTATTACGTGCAATTTTAAGAGGTAAGTAATTTCATAGTCTATATCCACAACGTTCCACTTCCAGGATTGCTCTGGTTTGTTACCTTCCGCTTTGTTTGTGTTGGAATTTTTAACTCTGGCCGATTTATGAGGCCTATAGTTAACTGCTCCTCAGATCTCTGCAGGGTAAATCCAGACATGACTAAAACAACTTTTGAATGTACCCATGTTCCACCAAAACAAGTTCCTTCCTGAGGCTTTGTGGAGGATTGTGATTGGTTTAAAGAAATGCCAAGGAACCAGAGCATGTTTTCTCCCATCCTGGAATGCTGTGTGGACTCGCCAGACCCTCCTCCGCAGCGCTGTGGGGAAAGGTCTGGCAATGCGAGACTAGTCATTTCATAAATCTTTGCACTAAGCCAAAAATTTAGAGTGAATGAAGAATACAGAAGGCATCAGACTAAAATGCAGATATATGTCAGAGAAATTATTGATTTACAAAACACAACACAGACCTTTTGAGCTCCTTCATGCAGTCTTTTTCCTCTGGAGTAGTAGCCAAGACCCGCCCACATCTGGTTTACTTCCTACACATGAATGAAATCAATAAATTTAGTTTTAAATCAATACTATTTTAAAATCACAATCATCTTTAGCGGCTGCTTTTAGTAATCACCTCTAGAGTAGCAGCTGCCAGATCCTGCACCGTGGGCCAGCGCT
Organism: Sander vitreus; assembly: GCF_031162955.1. Taxonomy (NCBI): domain Eukaryota; kingdom Metazoa; phylum Chordata; class Actinopteri; order Perciformes; family Percidae; genus Sander; species Sander vitreus. Next base: position 19,924,792 of record NC_135863.1, read on the forward strand.
GGAACACAAGTGGAGAAAGAGTTTAAATTACACATAATGCATGTAATATATTACACTCTAATACATTTAAAGGGGTGGTTCAGAATTTTGGACATAGGACCTCATTTCCAAGTTAGCCAGTGTGTTATTTATCAGTGGAGACAGTTTTCAACACTTTTCATCCAGTCCTTCCAGTTGCAGAGTTTGCTGGTGCTAGGCTAGCACAAGTCAACAGTATCTGCTAGCCTGCCATTAAAAGCAGTCTTACACACTCCACAGTACACCTGAGGCAAATAAATTATAACGGCAGACTATCGTTGTAAATGTCTGTTGATAAAATAATGTTAGAAATAAAACTACCCTTGCATCTCAATGATCGCATTACATTTTGAGGGACTAGTTTCTCAGCAGCGGTGGAATTTTACTTAGTAGTACCGCGCCAAAAAGTAAACAGAGAAGCGCACTCCAGTCGGGAAACCTAGTAGCTGCTGGCTTTGACATCAAGACACCAGCGGAGCCCCTACTCAAGTGGAAAATGTGTAGTGATCATTTTAGACCAGACAACTCTGAAAAACCCCGCAATCTAAAGGACCACAAGTCACTGACAACGAATGCGGTTCCATCCGTCTTTCCAGATGCACCAACAGCTGCTGATGAACAGGTAATAACTTTCGGTAGGCTACTCCAGCTAATAAAGCTAGCCTCTTTCATAACGTTAGCCTAGCTGCTACTGATAGATTGAGACTGACAACGTTAGTGGAGATAACGTTACAGTTCAATGCATTGTGGAGAGTGACAACGTTAGCTAACGGTATAGCTACACTCTTGGTAGATACCTGACTGGGCTAACCACTAACTTTAGGTAATTGCTGACAGAAACATCATCAGAATCAGAAAAGGTTTTATTGCCAAATACGTTTTTTAACACATACAAGGAATTTGTTTTGGTGTTGTTGGTGCACGTCACACATTCTTTAGATGGAATATTAAACAATATAAGTATAGGTACAAACAATATAAGTATAAGTATATTTACACAGTATGTATTAAGTTAAAAATAAAGAATAAATAAAGATATAAATAAAAAATAAAGAGCAAAGAGCATTACAGCAGAGAGAACAGTGGCATGTAGGTGGAGAGTCAGGGTGGTTTCCGGGCCTTGTTAATAAGGCTAGTGGCGGAGGGGGAAAAGCTGTTCATGTGACGTGAGGTTTTGGTCCTGATGGACCTCAGCCTCCTGCCAGAGGGGAGTGTCTCAAAGAGTCTGTGACCGGGGTGGGAGGGGTCGGCCACAATCTTTCCAGCACGCTTCAGAGTCCTGGTGGCGTATAGGTCCTGGAGCGGCGGCAGATTGCAGCCAATCACCTTCTCTGCTGACCGAATGACACGCTGCAGTCTGCCCTTGTCCTTGGCTGTGCTAGCAGCGTACCAGATGGTGATGGAGGATGTGAGGATGGACTCAATGATGGCTGTGTAGAAGTGCACCATCATTGTCTTTGGCAGGTTGAATTTCTTCAGCTGCCGCAGGAAGTACATCCTCTGTTGTGCTTTCTTCACGAGGGAGCTGATGTTCAGCTCCCACTTGAGGTCCTGGGAGATGGTAGTTCCCAGGAAGCGGAAAGACTCCACAGTGTCAATTGTGGAGCCACAGAGGGTGATGGGGGCAGGTGGGGCTGGGTTCTTCCTGAAGTCCACAACCATCTCCACTGTCTTTAGAGCGTTGAGCTCTAGATTGTTTTGCTTGCACCAGGTCACCAGATGGTCAGCCTCCCACCTGTAGGCGGACTCGTCGCCATCAGAGATGAGTCCGATGAGGGAGGTGTTGTCCGCAAACTTCAGAAGCTTGACAGACTGGTGACTGGAGGTGCAGCTGTTGGTGTACAGGGAGAAGAGCAGGGGGGAAAGAACACAGCCCTGGGGCGATCCGGTGCTGATGGTCTGTGAGTCGGAGACATGTTTCCCCAGCTTCAAATGCTGCTTCCTGTCAGACAGGAAGTCAGTGATCCACCTGCAGGTGGAGTCAGGCACGCCTAGCTGGGAGAGCTTCTCCTGGAGCAGAGCCGGGATGATGGTGTTAAAGGCAGAGCTGAAGTCCACAAACAGGATCCTGGCGTAGGTTCCTGCGGAGTCCAGGTGCCGGAGGATGTAGTGGAGGGCCAGGTTGACTGCATCGTTTACAGACCTATTGGCTCTGTAGGCAAACTGCAGGGGGTCCAGGAGGGGGCCGGTGATGGCTTTGAGGTGTGAAAGCACAAGGCGCTCAAAGGACTTCATAACCACAGAGGTCAGGGCGACAGGTCTGAAGTCATTAAGTCCTGTGGTCTTTGGCTTCTTGGGAACAGGGATAATGTTTGAGGACTTGAAGCAGGCTGGCACGTGGCATGTCTCCAGTGAGGTGTTGAAAATGTCTGTGAACACTGGAGACAGCTGATCAGCGCAGTGCTTCAAGCTGGATGGGGAGACAGCATCCGGTCCAGCAGCTTTCCTGGGGTTCTGTCTCCTAAAGAGTCTGTTGACGTCCCTCTCATGGATGGAGAGAGTCGTCACTGAGGTGGGTGGGGGGGGTGGGGGGGGAGACCTTTGTGGAGGGCATTGGTGGGGAGGCCCAGGACCCTGCTGAGGTGGGGGAGGTGGAGGTGAAGCACAGTGGCTGTAGCTGTAGGGAGGTGTCGTGGGGGATGGTGTTAGGACTGTCCTTTTGTCTTTCAAATCGATAGTAGAACTCGTTCAGGTCGTTGGCTAGGTGTCGGTCATTGTAGGAGTGGGGGGTTTTAGGCTTATATGTGGTGATCTGCTGAAGTCCTTTCCAGACAGTCGCAGAGTCGTTCGCTGAGAACTGGCATTGGAGCTTCTCAGAGTACCGTCGTTTAGCCTCCTTCACTGCCTTGCTAAACTTGTACTTCGACTCTTTAAATCTGTCTTTGTCCCCACTCCTGAACGCGTCATGTAAGCTCGGACAGTTTACATGCAAATTGCTAGCCTGTGTGCTTTCATGTACCGGTAACGTTATAAGAGTTATAGCCTGGCAGAGTGGAATTAGTTGGAGCTCACAGCGGCAGGTAAATAAACTTGCGTGATTGTCATGGAAACCGGCTTTCTCAGTAGCCTAGGTAATATCACTCCGCCGCTGCTGTAGCCAATGCTACCAACTACAGGGAACAAAGTATAACTATTGCAACGCGATGCAAGGGTAGTTTTATTCCTAACATTATTCTATCAACACAGACATGTACATCGATAGTCTGGCATTATAATTTATTTGCCTCGGGTGTACTGTGGAGTGTGTAAGACTGTTTTTAGTGACAGGCTAGCAGATACTGTTGACTTACGCTACCCTAGCACCAGCGAACTCTGCAACTAGAAGGACTGGATGAAAAGTGTTGAAAACGGTCTCCACTGATAAATAACACACGGGCTAACTTGGAAACGAGGTCTTATGTCCAAAATTCTGAACCACCCCTTTAATATATCACAAGACCTCCAGTGAAATGAACACCTCAACCTACCTTCATCCATTTGATGTAATAGTCTATCACCGTGGCAACTTGAGTCTGTTGCAGCATGATTTCTGAAACCCACACTAACACAAAGAGAGAAAACACTCTCATAAAGAGTGTCAGCAGCAGATTAAGATGTTTAATTTTGACAAGAAAACATCTTCTTACCTGCATATGTCCTGATGTTGAGGTCTGACTCTGTCACAGCCTGTAAAAGAAATACAAGGAAGGAGCCAGTCAATTATAGCATGCACAGATGAAACCCAAGAGGCAGCATGGGCCCTCCTGGAGTCCCTGTCGCATGGAAACCCCAAATATCCAAATCAAATCTAAAAAGGTCTGATTGCTCTCATGACTTGTAACTACCCTCAGGACCAGCTGCTGGGCCTAAGGGGAAGTAAGAAATAAAAAAATAGATAAGGCAAGGCAGATAAGGCTTCTACAAGGCTACAGCATTATTTTTTTACATGTGCAAAATCCAAGGTTGGGAATTTTATTATTCAGTAATAGATGCATTTTATTGTTTAGTAATCATAAAATACTGTCAGATATCATCGATAAGAAATTATGATATTATGACTGTATATTCCAAAGCCCTAGTATAATTTACTGTGGCTATGTAAACCTTGTTTTACTTTTAGGATCTGTACAGTGACTAAATAAGTCATTAAAAACACTAATGAAACCATCAAATTAGGTGTGACAGAAAGCTCAGTGTCAAAATAAAAAAGTTGGTTTCATGTACACTGAAGTAACCATACACTACCGGTGAAATTTCCATTACATTCCAGACAGAATACCAGCTGAGATCAGTTGCATTGTTTTTTTTAATCAGGGCAGCAGTTTTCAGATTACATTATGTTCTTACATAACTGCAAAAGGGTTCTCGACTGTTGTAGGCAGAAGTAATCTTTAATGCAATATCTACATTGCCCATAATCAGAAACCATTCATCCAGTGTTCCAAAGGCACATTCTGTTTACTAATCTGATATCATTTTAAAAGGCTAACCGAGAAAACATTGGAGAACCATTTTGCAATTATGTAAGCACATAATGTAATCTGAAAACTGCTGCCCTGGCTAAAAAAAACAACGCAACAGATCTCAGCTGGTATTCTGTCTATAATGGAGTGGAATGGAAATTTCTAAGTGACCCCAAACTTTTGACCGGTAGTGTATGTCTGAACCAAAATAAATTACAACACCTTATGTACTTCTATAACACAAAATGAAAGTCTGCACAACCAAATACGTATATATATATATATAAAAAAAAAGACATTTCTTTTCAAAACCAGTGAAATAAATGTTTCTCTCTACCAGAGTCCTCCATGGCAGCTCTCTCTTCTCCTTGTCGTACCAGTTGAGGAGCTGAGAGCGCAGCAGCACAACATCAGCAGGATCATGGAAAGCGTGGTATGTTGACGGTGAGGAGGCATTCGTGGTTTCCTCTGGAAGACCCAAAACATCATTCTCATTCAAACTATGTATGTATAATATATAATATGTAATATGGGGGGGGGGGAGTGGGAAAGACATCAACAGAACAGGAGACCTTTTTGAGGTAACAATATCCAGTGGGCAGATTTCTTATGTCATAACTTATTACTGGTGATGAGTTTCTCACCCATCATTGTCTTTTGTATCAGAAAGTGGGCTGGCCCTCTCTCACCATCCGGAGAGAGCAACATTGTTTACTGTTTATTTACAACAATTTATGTGGCAAGATTCCCCTATATCTGTCTTCGCTGCTAAGTTTTACTAACACAACATCACAGACACACATTCGACTTTTCAAGCCAGGCGTCAATTGTAAATTAGGAAAGAGTGCTTTTAACATTTTACGCTCCTTACAGATGGCTTCAGGAGTCTCTTAAATTAGAACAACTCGTTTCCATTGGGACATTCAAGTGATGTTTGAAAATGTGTTACAAAGGGACCGCTCTTGTTTTTAATAGCCCTCTTATTCGCCTACATTTATTGTTTAGCCTATATGAACTGTAATTCTGTGATTGTTCCTTCGTTATTTCCTCATTTCGGAGGCTGTCAAGTCACCACTTAGTTAAATAAAAACCTTTCTGACACGGTTTTGAAATGATGGTCCGAGAGGTTCAAAATTAGTTATTTTATAAATCTCATGCAAATGTGTTTCTGGTTCATATAATCACTATTATTAATAATGTGGAAAATGAAGTACCCAACATGTGTGTATTTTATAGTTAAGTAAGATCAACATGGTTGGTATCTAACGTTACCGTCTTTCACAGCTGTGTGTGACCTCTTCCGCTTTGGTTTCGCCGTATCTACCATCTCCAATCCGGCTCTTTTGCCTTTGAGCATCGCTGAACGTAACCTGCTGCTCATTTTAAAAACAACGTGTAAAGATTGATTTCATTTATCTGCGCACTGCACGAGCGCTCTTGTTTACCTCACGGATTCATTTGGGCTCCCGCCACGTTGAGCACGGACGGTCGCTGCTTGTCCAATCCGCTGCAAGGAAACAGCAGACGTATGTGTTACGTCATATCCGGTAGGAGGGTCAAAATCAAAATTGAGTAATGGCAGTCTGTGTGGTTGTGCCATTATAAATTCATATTGATTATTATTAATTATCATTATCGTAACCCTGGATTGGAGAAAGCATTTATTTCATGAGTGCATAGTATAGACTGTAAAAAATACAAATGCAAATTATCACTTAAAAAACTCTAAGGAAGCTGTGAGGAACGGTAAAATGCTTAAATATCCCTATAACAACTCAGTTTACACAAGTCAGTGTAAAACTCTATTAAAAACATAGTGTATTTTTTTCCTCTGAAATCACATGTAAAGTTAGCCTGGATGCCAGCCGAACTTAGCCCCGCCCACAACATTCGAGGTCGGGAAGTATGACCCTCTATGGTATGACCATGTCAGGCTAATGTAAAGTCCTAATTAATTACTTTTAAAAATAATTCCGCGAAAGAAAAAGAGAGACAGCAAATCGAGAATTAAACTTCTGTAAGTCTTTTAATGACGTAAAAGCAGTATTTACACACATGTTCTAGTTTATTCATCTCTATCATTGAATTGATTTGTCCCTCATATCAGCCTTCAGAGTTAGTCACAGTGGTTGGTCACCATCCAACACTGGAATGCAAAGATTGAAAAGAAAAGCAAGAATTATTCTCACATGGTACAGGCAACCTAGGAAAAAAGAATTTGATGAACAAATAAGAATCATTACCTTCAGTTATGTTAACCTTGTTAGTTAGCAGGAGTTCTGCTTGTGTTTCATCCATATTCATGTACAAAGTGTCAGCTTGGTGCTGTGGAAAGACGGGGGTTGAATCGGTTAGTACTGCCTTTTAGCAGCTTCTACAGTGACATTTGAACTGATGTTATCGTAGCATCTAGTAAGTTATTAAAGCTTACCATAAAGGCTGCAAACAGTGTGCTGCCGATGCCTCTCTGCACATGTTCCTCAATAACTGGGTATGAGCGGACAAAGTGCTGGCCAGAGATGAAAGTATTAGTGTGCGTTTGTGCATGCATATTATGTACAGTGTGTGTGTGTGTGTGTGTGTGTGTGTGTGTGTGTGTGTGTGTGTGTGTCTGACAGCAGGGGTGTACCTTCAAGGCTAGACTGGCTTGTATTTGGGAATCAGTGTGTTCTCTGTTGCCCATAGCGTAGAGAAGATGTTGGATCACTCCGAGAGAGAGAAGCTCACGAGAAACCTCTTGACTGTCTTCGGCTAGCAGGCTTCAACACATTCAACACCATAAAAAATATCATATTATCTTATTATCCTTCCTGTATGACAATAGCTAAAACTATAAGAAGATAAAGTCATTAAAGCAATATACTAGTAATACAAATTAAATACATTTCAGATTTTTTTTTTTACATATCACTATAAAAAAGAAAAGAACATCACGTTTTCTGATGTTTGTTGTGTAATTAAACATTCATTTAATTATGTCTAGTTACACGGGACATATTATTCCATACCGTATAGTTTTAGCTGCAGCAGCTTGTTGCACAAACACAGGCAGAGATCCAGTCATCTTGATTATATCAGACTCTGATAGGATTGTAGGAATCAACAAAATATGTTACAGTACCTTGTTAATGGGACCAAATATATCACATTATGTCAAAAGTCAACTAAATGCTAGCACATTAACTGATGGGTTTGGGTAGGTGGTAAAGTACGTGTCGGTTTCAGAAATTGTGGAAATAATAAGCATACCGTGGGTGGTCCTAAAGGAAAATATATTTCCTGTCACTGATCAGTCTAAAAGGGTTACTGTACTGTATCAGTCTTTGGGAGAAAAGTACTTACTATGCTTTTTTTTTTTAAAACACACTTCAATACCAAAGTGTCACCTTCCATATTGTGGTATTGCTGCACTTCTTCTTTAGTAGGCCTCAGCAGAGTCACCAGTCCACTGAGCAGCATTGGCCTCACATCATAACACTTCAGGTCTAGGATCAGATTTGTAGCTGCCAGAGACATACACAGGGAGAGAAGAGTCTTGAATGTGATGACATTAAAAGGTGATCATTTATTACAGGATTGACAATTTTACAGCCACAGCGGCTGGTGGATTTATCATTCGTATTGGTCTTTCAAAGTTTCAGCGTACACACAAACAATTAATCAGCCACAAGTTTATAACCATGTGGTTTTAAACATTTTCTAAGCTTACCTTGATTCTGAACCTCCAGGTGCAGGGACCTGAGCATATACAGCAGAGGGTCTACAATGCTGTGATGGGCTGTTTTCATTTTGGACTGTGAGAGAGGATAGTGATAGAACTGTTGTATTTCTTCTTATATGGTAAATACAGTATATCACATTTTGCTATAAGGTCCATTGTGTGAAAGAGCAAGGATGAGGGCACATGCATGCTCTGAGAATGATGAAAGTGCATGCTTGCATTATTATATGCTTAGTGTGTACTCTCGTGCTATACCTGCACAGTGTGTAATGTGTGCAGGACCATCTGCTGGGCCTGAGGCGAGGTACAAGTCATGAGAGCAATCAGACCTTTGTAGATTTGGTTTTGATATTTGGGGTTTCCATGCGACAGGGACTCCAGGAGGGCCCATGCTGCCTCTTGGGTTTCATCGGTGTTTGACTTAGCTAAGCACTCTGCGATGGCTTTCACACCTGCAAGAATGTGTTAAAAAACAGATAGGGAGTCACAGATAAGGCTACTACAATGCTGTATAAATAATCCAAATGGTAAAAGGAGAATACTTGAACATCAAGTAACCTGACTATAGATAAACCTGAGGGAACGTCAGCGTGCCAGGTATAAAACAGTGCTAAAAAAAATACTACTGTATTGAACTGATCATATGTGTAGTGAAAGAAGACGTTTGTATGTATTCCAGGAAAAATCTTTATCAAATTTACCATGGCTTTCACAGATAATCTCTTTGTACTTGCGACCAGCATTTGAGACGGTGAGCAGAAGACGGAGGGCCTCGGACTTCTCCTCCTCTTTGGTCTCAGTGTGGTTCAAGATGTCCAGGAGAGTGAGAACACCTCCGTCCTCCAGGAACTCCATTAGGTACTGATCACTGAGTAAAGTGAGAAAAGTGGGTCAAAGACAAAACTACATAATGAGTCAAACAGATACAAGATTATGATGCAGCATTTCATCTCACTCACTGGCCCGATGCAGAGAGGAAAATCCCAATTGCTTTAAGCTGCAGTCCCAAGAATGTCCCAAACATGTATCTGAATATTCAGTGAAGGACTTGGTGTTGGTTGATTGCAAAGCCAATCCAGAACAGGAACCAGGAGTAGGCCTACTCCCTACAGGACTCAAAACTTGAAATGTATTTATGTATGATTCGATTACAGCCACAATATAGTTAAATGTGTGCATATAAAGGACATGAGGGGAAAGTAGAAAAATAATAATTGACATGTGTTCATGCATTTAACCAACTCCCCTTCTTCATCCCTTTTGTCACTTTGTCAAAGTCTATAGGTTTAATTGCACACAAAGAACACCAGCATTGGTGCATAAAAAATACAGTACAGGATCAATACACAACATAACTATACTTTGTATGAACTTAATTTGTATAAAATGTGTCAACTATAAAGTTGAAGTAATCCTTACTGTTTCATCAATTGCAGCATACCATAATGTTTGTACAGGCTCTTCTACTGTGCAGGCGGCCAAAATCAGCATGGCTCTAAAATAAGTGTGTGGACAAAATTCCTAACCAAAGAAAGGATACGTGAGTCTCATCCAGGTGGTGAGTCGAGCCAGGAAGAGGCTGGCTACCTGTGCAAACTCCAGCTCCAGCTCATAAAACGTCTTCCCTGTGTTTTGACTCAGGAAAGTGTTCAACATGCGGCTGCGGACTGTCCTGTCACCACGGTCCCATTCTCGAAGAAAACTGAGCACTTTGCCGACATTCGCTTGTTCTTCCTGTGTTGACATCTTGTCTGCCCTCCTTCTTTTCACTTAAGTAAAGTTGTGTTTTTTCATCCCCTCCATAAACCAGAACCAGGCACAATATGACTCCTGGCTGTAGCTGTCTGAATTTGTGTCTTCAAAAATGTTTTGCGAGCTTGATTTGCTCCTTATCTTCTCCCTCACGTCCGTTTATAGCAGCTAGTTGACGGTTGCTTATAGCAACGCCCCCACAATCTCTGTGTAGAGTGTGTCGCAAACTAGCAAATAGCCTGACAAGCCAGACCCACATCAAGATGTTGACCCTGGCTGCAAATTACATTTTCTGCCGCTAGGGTGCGTCTAGATTTCTAGGCTATGTAGCTAGCTGTAGCAAAGCATTGTTCAGGAAAAAAAAAAGCATTGCTCAGGACTGATATCATTCAAGAGTAACGTTAACGTTATATAAAAAAAAATACAGACAAAGAGTTACTCTCTCTCTCTCTCTCTCTCTCTCCTTTAATACATATAATAATATATACAAAATATATAATATATTTTATGTAGACAATTCAATGAGCTAGCTAGCTAGATGCAAGGTTGTTACTAGCTAGCGCTAGGTTCATTTATTTTTCATTTATTTAGCTACAACACAGGGGTTCACAATACAATGTAAGTGGCAGGTAGTCCCTTTATCGAACATATATAGACACATATACTATTTATATAGACACATACACTATTTAAATACGTATTTTCTAGATTTTATATATTAAAATAAAATAAAGAATCTCATGTTGTTATGGTTTTGGTGTTTTATCTTATTTTGGTAGTCTGTTTCTGTTCTGTATTTTGCTTAGTTTCCTGTTTTATTTTGATAGTCTGGTTTTCTGTCTTGTCTTGTCTGGTTTTACTTCATGTCTTGTGTTTTCCTGCCTTTTTTGATTGTTCTGCCCAGCCCTAATGTGTTTCACCTGTTTCGCAGCCCTTGTGTCACCTGTCTTGTGTTACCTCATCACCCTGTGTATTTAGTCTTTGTGTTTTCCCTTGTCAGCTCATTGTTTGTAGTATGTCCCTGTGTTAGCGTGCTTTGTGGGGTTTCCCTGCCCGTTGTAGTGTTTTGTGTGTCAGTCAAGATCAAGTTTTTTTTTTTACTCCCTGGATTTCCTTTTGTTTCTTGTTCCTGTGTTTTGGACGTTTTTGTTCGTATTTCCAGTTCTCCTTTTTACCTTCGCCCTGGAATCAGTTGTTGCCTTCTCATATCATTCGAAGACTCCCTTTGTTGATGAGTAGGCTACTTTGTTCTTTTTGCCTAATAAAATCCACAAGCTCAACTCTCGCCTATCTGCTCTCTGCCTTTGGGTCCACCATTCCCTGCAACATACAACACATGTATATTTAAGATATTTTCTACCACAGTTCCCTCCTTTCTTGATTGTAAGATCAACAAAAGGAAAATACTATTACTATACCAGTACGGCCTGTGAGTTCCATCCGTCTAGATAAAATGGATTCACTTTATTCCTATGGTTCCATCTCATGTAGCCTAACAGTGGCCATGTTCAGAGAAGCATTACAATGTGGTAAGTTCATAGTTTCATAGACACACACTAGGCCAAACATCCCACTCCAGTAAATCTAGAAATGGGTTAAAGACCTAATGCGTGTAACTACACTAACTATAAAATGCAATAAGGGATAAACCTAGCTCGGGATGGCAGAAAGAGGAAAGCCCAAAATGCACTTAACATTTCATTTAATTTTCATGAATATATCTAGCAGCAGGCATTCCAATCCAAACATTACTTATCTGGTCCTGTCACTGATCACTCGTTCAACTCATCCCATTCAATCGGCCTATAACATTCAAAGAGGGTACACTGTCTTTGGGTTAATATAAGTGTAAATGAGAAATAATATTGTGAAACATTTTCTCTGTAACAGTGGCCACAGTAGGTTTCTTGCTGTAGCCCAGAAACTAAAGAAACAGTTAAAGAAAAGAGGAGAGAAGATTAGTTTTAGAGAGGACGAGTGTTGTTGCTAGCCTGACATGTTGTGTGCAAATTGAGAAGAATGTTGCATAAAGTTCTATGAAAGCCATCTTTGACTCCAGTGGTATACTGTACAGTTATTTTTAACAGAAGAGGAGTGAAATAAAACAATCATTTGTCAAGGAATTTAGAAATTCAAAGCCTGGACCGGCTTGAACCACTCAATTGGCAAAGAGTGCATGAAGGTCGCAGTGATCCTTTTGGTTATCCAAGGATACATTTAAAAAAATTTAAGAAGTTTTCCACGACAATAAGGGTGTGTCAAAAAATGAATTCAGATGTAGGCCGTATAATGAATAAAATTGTTGTTTAGCAGTACCGTAATGTTAAAAATACTGTCTCATTCGTCATTTGTGCTTAAAGTGATGATGTTAGATAGAGATAGATAGATACTTTATTGATCCCCAAGGGGAAATTCAAGATCCCAGTAGCTTAAAGACATCACACACAACATACACATACATCACAAACAGGATGATAAAATAACAAATCCACATGGATTATAGCATTTTGTATTGTATAGCATATATGTCCATAGCATGGACAATAATATAATAAATATATATAATAATACAGCCAGTAAACAGTGTAAACAGTGTAAGCAGTAAACAGTGGGCCAGTGGTCAGTCAGTACATAACTGTTGTTATAGGAGGTAGTGGAAGTGGTGGAGAGGGAGGAGAGGCAGACAGACTATGCAGAGAAGTCTATCTCTCATCTTCTCTTTAGTGAAGCATTGTAGAGTTGTATGGCTCTGGGGACAAATGACTTTCTCAGTCTGTCAGTTGTGCATGGCACTGTGCGTAGTCTTGAGCTGATCATGCTCTTCTGCTTTGTGATAGTGCTGTGGAGTGGATGACAGTCATTGTCCAAAATGTTGAGCAGTTTGTTCAGGGTCCTATGTTATAGGAGCTATTCGTGATACCAGTGGAGGACAACACTCATTTCATAATATTTTAGTTATAGTTATTGGCTGAAAGATTGTTGAATAGCCTATGTGTGGTAATCTAAGTAATCTGGATGGTGATACTGATGTTTGGGCTCGCCCCTTGAATTAACCCGAGATAAACACAAATAAAAACAAGTGTAAATAGAGGGAGATCAAGGTTTGCTCCTTCTAATTAAGGGCGACTGAAAATGGTATTCACATTCAGTAGTCCAACAGCTGCTTAGCTGATCCATACCAAAGAGCCATGGGAAAAGTGCAACAACACTGCAGCCGCTCTACAGTGTCAAAGCAACACATAGACACGACAATCTAGGTCAATCGTGTGCAGTAATGTGGAAAAAGGACCCTGTCGAATCGACATACATCCCTACTTAAAACCACTAGTGTTGACAACCCAGTCTATATCATTGTGCCACATAATGCATTTCAAGGAACTATCATTATTATGCTGTCTTTATGTAGAGGCTATAAGTACCTTACAGAGGACTAAAGTTATACATGTCACAAATTACTGAAATAGCTTGTGCTCTTTTATAATACAAAAACACATGGTCACATGATCTGATTAAAATACCAGGAGCTAGCAGGTATGATAATGACACACACACATTTACCTGACCTCTGTGGGGGCTCATGACTTACTGTATAAATAATGGAAAATGTCTCCATCTTCTGGCAACAAGTCCCTGATGTTTAAAGAAGTGTTGGCTTTGCCTCTATTAACATTCAGTATCTACTGGAAGAGATCCACTAAGCCTAAGGAATGTCTACTGTGTGCAAATATGCCTTATAATTCCTGATAGTAATTGTAAATTTACAAGGAGCAAATATTAGTGCCACAGGATGCCACCGTTATTAATATACTGTCAAGTATGCTATTGAAAGTATTCAAGCAACGTCAATTGGGCCTCAGCAACAAGATTTCCCCCCAGGTCCAATAACAAGTTGACCTAGCCATGTTGTTGGATAGTTTACTATCTAATACGAATCATAGAATGGAATAGAAAATACTTTGTTTAGATCTACTGTTTTTCAAGCAAAAAGGCAGAAATATGCTATTAATCAGCAGCTTTTAATTATTTAATATGATTATTGTGTACAGTAAATGTGAAAATTAAATCAGGCCATAGGTCTGTATGTCAAATATTTGACAGAAATGTCAACTGAATTGTACTCTGAAAAGTATCCCACTGGAGCAGAAGCATACGGTAGGCTATCAATAGAAGTAGGATTTCAAAATTGTACAGTAGGCTATTTTAGTAAATGTGCACTTACTTTCCACTACTGCTGAACTGTAGCTTTGACCACATAACAGAGTATTTTGGAGCCAAACACATGCGGGTGTTTAGGCCTGTAATAACACCAGGTAGGCTAGAGGTAACAGGAACTGAACCCAGTTACGACGGTGCTGGAGATTTGCTGCCCTCCGCAGGCTGCTTCCCGGTAAATGTGCTTCTTTTCGGAGATAAAGAAGGAACGTCTCGGTGTAGCCCTTTACAGTCTATACGGTGTAGCCTAGTGGAAACCCCCCCCCCACAGTATAACATAGTAAAGTACGGGACAGGGTCGTATTATAACACCATACGAATCACCATAGGCTATGGTATAAATACACTATCATTTTTAGTATGTAGGCTATTTTTAATCTGCATAAATGCTAATATAGCGGTTGGCTCACGCGCACAGGGCGACACTTCATCTTTCCGGAGGAAACGCAGATTAATCGCTACATTGTTTACATTTCAATAAAATGTAATACATTTCCTACAACCCCAACCGATTACTTAACATTAATAATTACAGTGTGGTATTTTTAGTCTCATGAATGAGTAAATAATGGCAGATATCTAGACCGGCATGGCACGTCAGACAGCCGTTCAGAAGAACACAGGGAGAGTGACAAGGACGGGGAGAGGGAGAAAGAAAGGGGAGGGGAACTGACATTAAAGCAACACAACAAGGAAACTACACCGCAGAGCCACAGACGCCTTCATTTTATGTTTTTGAATAATAGCCGGAGCTAGTGTGGCGAAGTGTATCTGTTAAATCTGCCCGGAGCAGCTCAACCCCCGTATAGCTTAAAGTGCCCGGAAAAGAAGCAGCTTTGACCGAGTTGGATTTAAAGGCGCTCTCCGACGCTTTCAGAGATATGGGTGAGAATAATAAAAGAGGGGTTTAATTGTAATTCTGAAGGAAATTAACAGAGGGGGGAACAGGCCTCTTCTTGCGGAGAGAGCCATGCCTAATGGGAGGTGGAAACAAAAGGCCAACCGCATAGCTTAGCCGTAATTAATGAAATGCCAATTTAGAATATCGTTTGCCTATTTTGGACCCTTGAGATTTCTTTCACCATGATAGGGGTGCTATCATTTTAGCTTGCTGCAATTATGAATGATGCTGGCTTCCATTACAGTGGAGCTTTCATTATAAAGTCATTATAGTTCAAATAATGGCTATTTGGCTTTCTTCCTGATGTAACTTATACAGAGCTGAGTGATGTGACCTGAAAACATTATACGTGCTCATAACATGGCACGGTTATGATTTTTAACATTAGCATTGCACCCACATATCACTCCAGCGACCTGAGCACATTAGGATCCATCGATGTGTGTGTGTGTGTGTGTGTGTGTGTGTGTGTGTGTGTGTGTGTGTGTGTGCTTCCTCAGGCTCAGAGCCACCCAGCTCTCCACAGGTGGTGGAGGATGGAGGAGAGGAGGATGAGGAGGAGCTGAGTGGAGGGGAGGAGGCAGACCTGCGGTCCAGTTCCGGCCGGGGCTCCCTGCTGACCCGGAGAGGAATCACCCTGAGAGTGCTACTCAAGGATGGCCTGGTGGAGCCGGGGGACGGCGTGCTAGCAATCCACTACCTGGTAATAACGCACATAACAGCTGGGTACAGTAAGAATGTTGTTTTTCATTATTTATGCAGATGCTGTGTCATGTGAGGTTGCACTTGTTATTCTTATCAAGCTTACCTGACATGTTACTATACACACATTGCTTTTGAAGGAGCCAACCCACATACATGTCTTGTTTCTTGGTTTAAAATGTCTCTCTTCTCTGCTCCCTTCAGGGTAAGAACTTTGTTGGAGACCTGTTGAATGATGGGAAAATCAGATGGGTAGAGACGGGCCAGATTTTTAACTCCCCTAGTGCCTGGGCAACACACTGCAAACGTCTGGTCAACCCAGCTAAGAAGTCTGGCTGTGGATGGGCGTCTGTACGCTACCAGGGACAGAAGCTGGTCCAGTACAAAACCACCTGGCTGCACAAGTACCAACCCAGCGCAGACATGGTGAGAGCAGAACATAACTTTTTATTTTTCTTACTATGGTCAGTATATTTCCTTAAATATCCGAGGCCACATACTACCCTAAGCGGTATCACATTTAATGTGGGTCGAGGTCAAACATCATGACCCAAATTTTGGCATGAACAATGAAAAGACTAAAAAGCTGCTTCTAAACTGCTTATTTTTATATGGTTTAGTAACAAGAAAAAGTTGGTTTTAGGAAGGAATGATAAAGCTTAAATAAGATGAAGCCTTTCAAAATTTTTAGTAGTATAACCGAGTAATGAGGTTGCAGATTTTTTCAGAGCATGCAGTTGGATAGAGGCAAAAGAACAGTACTTTGTTAAGATAAAAATAAAGTCTTGTCACAGGTTATGGCCTCAGTGTGGACCTGATATAACTCCCATAATTCCCATGAGATTCTTTTTTAAAAGAAGTGAAAAAATCTGCAGGTACAGTGAGAGTGAGTGTTTCCATTGTAATTAAAGGTCCCATGACATGGTGCTCTTTGGATGTTTTTATATAGGCCTTAGTGGTCCCCTAATACTGTATCTTAAGTCTTTTTCCCGAAATTCTGCCTTGGTGCAGAATTACAGCCACTAGAGCCAGTCCCACAATGAGCTTGCTTTAGGATGTCTCATGTCATGATGTCTCTCTTTCTCATGGGTGGGCCAAATTCTCTGGGCCAGCAAAGCAGAGAAAGAAACCTTGCTCCTTATGAGCTCATAAGGAGCAAGATTCCAGATCGGCCCATCTGAGCTTTCATTTTCTCAAAGGCAGAGCAGGATACCCAGGGCTCGGTTTACATCTATCGTCATTTCTAGCCACTGGTGGACCATAGGCAGGCTGGGGCTAAAAAACCTCATAAAGTGAAATATTCATACCATGGGACCTTTAACACGTTTCAATAAAGAAGGGGGTTGCTGCTCTCAAATAAAGAATAAAGACAAATGACACTTGATTTTAGAAAATACTTGAAACAAGTTGATTTACATTGGAAACATGAAATATTCTGGAAATATTCTCACTTCACTGGCGGAATCTTTTCACTTGTTTTAAAAACGGAAGACTATAAGGACTCAAGTTCGATGCAAAAATGACACATAATGTGTTATACTTTTATACCGTCTGTATCGCTGTATCTACACTATCCTAGGTCTTACATTGTGTTTATTTCCTGTGATGCCAGAGCCTGGTGAGTGAAGAGGATGATGATGAGGATGAAGAGGAAGGGAAGACAGCTGTGCAGGCAGATGAGAAGAACAAGAACAGCAAACCTGGATTAAATGGTATAACTCTCAATATACAAGTTTCATGATTGTTTTTATTTTAGTTTCAACAAACTGGAAATCAAATGTCCATCTTAACTTTTACAGACCTAATGGTTTCACGGAGAACTGACAGAGAGAGAATTCCTGTCAGATATTGCACCTTGGGCACCAGGGATGCTGCCAGGTACCGACTTATTCTGAAGGATTAATGTAGTGTTAACTTGAACTATAAGTGTGATAGACTCTAACTTGTATCCTCAGAGATCCACACACACTCGTGGAGCTGTCGGCCTTCTCAGCCATCAACAGATTCCAGCCTTTTAATGTAGCCGTGTCCAGTAATGTCCTGCTGCTAATGGTACGTAACAACCACATTAAAACAGGGTAATTGAGTACCTTTGAACAGTTAAGATACCAAGTTACCTGTAGGACTGGGTACCGAATTCACTACTTTTTAGGCACCGTCCGAATTGCCTCTAAAGTATTAAGTATTGAAAAATGCCTCGTCATTCAATACACAATATACCTGAGGAGTAAATCTCATCAGCGTGAGTGTAAGCATGCAGCATGCTTCTACCAAGATCTAATAATGTCTGTGATTGGCTGCCTAACATTACACGTCGAAGAGGCACGCAGGAAAAACTCGTTACAATGATCTGTGCCGTATGTTGTAATTTATTTTTGTTTTATAAAATTGGTATCGAAAAAAAGTATCGTTTAGGAAACTAGTATCGAAGTCACGGTACTGGTAGTCTCGCATTTCAAGACCATCCTCCACAGCGCTGCGGAGGAGGGTCCGGCTAGTCCACACAGCATTCTGGGATGGGAGAAAAACGGGCTCTGGTTCATTGTCATTTCTTTAAACAAATCACAATCGTCATGGGTGTCCTAAGCTCCGCTGCAAAACACCCACGGGAAGGAACTTGTTTTGGTGGAACGTGTACGTTCAAAAGTTGTTTTAGTCGTGCGACAGAAAACTCAGATTGGACAGATAGTCTAGCTAGCTGTCTGGATTTACCCTGCAGAGATCTGAGGAGCAGTTAACCATAGTCCTCATAAATTCACCGGAGTTTAAAATTCCAACACAAAGAAAGCGGAAGGAAACGGACATTGGCGAAAAGACATGCATCCGGCGGAATTTCCCGCGGCAACGAAGCAATCCCGGAAGTGGAACGTCGTGCATATAGACTACGGTACTGGTATTGGTATCGGTACCAGTATCTAACTTTTTGAACGATACCCAGCCCTAGTTACCTGCTTTTCATCCTCATCAGGACTTCCACTGTCACCTCACTACCAGTGAGGTGGTGGGATACCTCGGAGGACGGTGGGATACAAATACGCAACGTGAGTAAGATGAGAAAGTGACCGCCAGAAATAAACATTAGAAGATAATGAAGCCATCTTGAACCCCAACGTCTTTCTCTCTCTGTGTTTGATGTATTTCAGTGCTGACAGTCTTAAGGGCTTTCCCCTGTCGGACCAGGCTGGCAGACAGAGACTCTGCTTCTGCTGTTGAGGAGGAGGTAACACATGGACAGTGAATCAGTAGTCTGCACTAACAGCATGTATGCCTTTAGAAAACATGAAGGTGAATAACACCCATTTTAAAAAGTCACAAGTTCTTCCTGTGCTGCAGGACATTTCAGCAGCCAGTACTTGTCACCATCATGCACCTGTCTTTCCAAAAGCCAGAAACCAAAGAACCGACTCTTAAATTTCCATCATTGGGAAGTTAACGTTGTATACAGTGCCGAGTGTGATTTTTGCACTTCAATTAGGTCTAAATACTAGTTAGTTTCTGTTAACAATCTTGAAATATAAACTGCAGCAACGTTAAAAATCCAAGAGTCTGTTTTACAAGTGTTTCAAGATACAACTTACAAGCTCTGACCGACCTGAACCTGGGATAAAGACCTTAATGTGAAATCTCAAAATAGTGTACGTCCTTTTAAATTGATAGATAGATGAAAAAAGATCAACTAACTAACAATTAACATAATATTGTGGTGGAATTTCCAGAAACACCATCTCGTGGTATGATGAGCCTAAGGGAAAGCTTAGACAACATCAGGTCATTCATAGGTCACAGGTCAGGGGACGAGAATATTCGGCCATTCTTTAACAACCAAACCTCTTCATGTATAACTGTTTGTCTCTCTACAGATTCAGAGAGTCTACGTAGGCAGCTACATAATAAGGGACTGTTTTGTCTCAGGGCTGTCTCCTTTTGGAGGTCGGTGGGCCAGCCACACGATTTAGTATCTGTGTTAACGGCGCCTGCAGTATCTTTGTTCAAGGTTCAGCTCAATGTAACGTCTCCAGCATGAGTTTAAATACACCCTCAGGAGGACAGGAACTTCAGAGAGTTGGGACGGCACTGCACAATAACGCGTTGTGTTTAAACTGTACTGCCTGCCTAATTGTCTCCTCAATTGAGTGTTCATTAAATGCTTCCGTGTAATTCATCAAGGTCTCCCGAACCTTCTTCAATTATGAGTTGTATTGCTCCTGAGTTTTTCCTTAACAAATATGAAATGCAAACATATGACACTTTGCAGTTAAAAGCCAAACTGTAACTACTAAAACCAAAGAAAAGTCTATCCAGTTATCGCTGAACTTCTTCTGTGAACTAGCAAAGCCCATTCTAAATCACTTTTACTCAAGTGAAACAAAAGTTAGGCTTTTTTTTCTCCTTCTAATCGGCTTCTGTCGCTTTGACTCCGCTCCAGATCTGTCAGAACCTGTTCATGCGCGGGCTGTCGTTGGTGGGCTGGTACCACAGTCACCCGCGCGGTCCGGCTCTGCCGTCGCTGCAGGACATCGACTCCCAGATGGACCATCAGCTGAGGCTGCAGGGTTCAAACAACGGCTTCCAGCCCTGTCTGGGCATCATCTGTGGTACGTGCCTGCCTTCATACACAGTGGAGGACTAGTATATTGATGCAATGGATTTTTGTAATTCTCTGTGAAAACCTTGTACGCAGGGAGCTGTGAAAACAGTTAGATAACAGACACTTTATTGATCCTGTGCCAGGAAAATATGTAGTATTGAATAATATTGCTGAATTAATACTATATACATTACAAAGCAGGAGTTACAAAAGGTATATTTACAATATATGCACCCATGAGATTCATTACCTAAATAATTATGCTATGTATAAGAATGGAATAGGGTGATGGGGAACATGTCTACAAATAGCATTTGGTAACATAGGATACAAATATTGCACTTGAATGAAATGTTTATGAGGGGTAAAGTGTCCTTAGAGTGTATAGCAGCATTTGAATGACGGTAATGGAAAAGGTAATACATGTTTCCATTTTATTTGTACTGCGCTATTGTTTCGCTAGAAAATAAGGCAAAAAAAGAGAGAGTAATGAATGTAAGAAGAAGGTAGACGAAAGAAGAAAAATGACACAACATCCTTTAGGAGCTGCTCCACAATGATTGTAGCCACATTGTAAGGGATGTATTAAAAGGGAAATGTATGTGGAGTTTCTAAATCAGCAACAACTTCCAGTATTTGCCATGGCATGTCAATGCATTATCATTACCATGAACCGTGGTTGTCTCATCAAAACCTGGGCTTTCTGACCATCCGGCCAAACAGCTTTTAACTTATTTTCTCTTTCAGGACCGTATTATCACGGGAATCAAGGCGTGGCGTCCACAATAACCCCATTCTGGGTCGTACCACCGCCTGAGGTGAGGACACAGGCATCACTATACTCACTTTCTTATTCGATAGCTTAGCAAGCCCGTAGACAGAGGGGGTGTTCGGGTGGTTCGAAAGACCCCCCCTTCCTCACTGCCAAAGGTCCATAATTTAAGTCTGTTTTAGAGTCTTTTTAAATAACGACGGACAATAATTCGAATCCCCCCCCGAAAATAAAAATGACCTAAACCAAACCGAAGCACTAATGTTGTTAAAAGCATCACTTCTGTGAATGTATTCTGGCACGCGACATGTAACAATCTACATGTAAAAACTAACTTTCTGCACTCATAACAAAATGTTTGAGGCCAAGGATATCCATCCAACATAATGGTATTATGTGTGTGTTCCTCTGTGTCGTGCTCCATGTGTATGTGTGTGTGTGTGTGTGTGTGTGTGTGTGTGTGTGTGTGATCTTGGTAAGCAATTTGACGACATTGTAGTAAATATTTTTCGGTGCATCAAAAAGCGTGCTCTTTAAGATGTGACAGCAGGAACGTCCATCATCTCACACATTCCTTCTCACTGGAGCTCCTGACAATCAAATGCCGCCCGTTTTACCTTCCTCGGGAATTCACCTCGGTTATAATCAGTGCCGTTTATATCAGCAAACACTGACACTGCTCTGTCTGAACTACATGAGGCTCTCGTTAACCACCAACATCGGGACACAGCCGTCATCATAGACGGGGATTTTAACAGTGCTAACCTAAAGAGTCAGACCTGACCTTCGGCAGCATATCACATAGATAGATAGATAGATAGATGGAGTCGTTATTGTCCCATAGGGATAATCATTTCCACACTTCTTTCCATAGGACAACACCACATATAGAACACATAAAACATGTAACACATATACAAAACACATCACATTAAGATACATACACAACATGTGTTGCGTTTCTGGATGTTAGCGACATGTTCCTTGAAGTTGAGTGTATTGTCTATAATGAGTTCCAGACCAGAGGAGAGAGATCCCTGGATCACTGTTACTCACCCTTTAAGGACGGCTACAAAACAAAGTCTCTCCCTCCTTTCGGCAAATCTGACCATGCTGCAATTTTTCCTCGTGCCAAAATATAAACAACTGCTTAAGCAGGAAGCCCGTGTAAAGGGAGGTGACACGCTGGACGGACCAATCAGAGGCCGCCTTTCAGGACGCTCTGGACCGCACAGACTGGGATATGTTCAAGTGCAACTCTGACGATATCAACATGTTTACCATCCATTATGACATATATTGTGTTGTATATACCTATTTCTTTATGGATTTTATCTTTATTGTTTTTATTGAGCCGGAACAGGTACACAATACATTTGTGTATGTGACAAATTAAATTTTAATTTGAACCAAAATGACTTTTTGAAATTTTAACCTCATAATTAAATACAAAATGAGGGAAGAAAATGCAAAAAAGTCCAAAAAAAAGACCCCCCCTTCCACTAGGCTGGCTACGGGCCTGCTTTGTCACTTAGTCTTTTCTGACACTTGTGCTCATGTTTCTGCTAAACTAACACATCATCTGCCTTCCTGCAGCAACGGCCTAATGACCACGGTATCCCAGTGGCTGTAGAGGTAACCTATGTACAGGACAACTTTCTCACCAGTGATGTTCTTAATGAGATGGTACGGATACTGCAGCCTCAGCCCTACAAAAACACTGCGGAGAAATCCACATTTTGC
The DNA here is from genome assembly GCF_031162955.1 of Sander vitreus. Classification (NCBI taxonomy): domain Eukaryota; kingdom Metazoa; phylum Chordata; class Actinopteri; order Perciformes; family Percidae; genus Sander; species Sander vitreus. Next base: position 19,947,643 of record NC_135863.1, read on the forward strand.
GTGATGATTTAAAAAAAATATATACTGTAGATCCTGTGTATAAAAGATCTGTGTATTTCCTCCACAGATGCTACTGGTTGACTACTACAGGACAGCGCCCGACATCGTCCAGTTCACCCAGTATTGGTGTCCTGATACGACCATGATGGACAAGATCAAGGTAGGATGATTTATAGAAGATGGGCAGATATCAGGTGATGGTTCTAAAACTTTCCCAGCAGACCTAACTTGTACAACCTTCTCTCTTCTTCCTCAGGGCTCTCTGAGTTGCCACGCTCCCAAAGATCAGGCCTACTCTCAGATCTTAGAGCATGTCTACAGTCAGCTGATGAACATCCACTGAGTGGATTTGCTGTGCATGTGGACCGTGCCCTCCATCTTAAGTCGTTCCATTTAAAAAAAAACTAAAAAAACATTTGTGCAGAGCTGACAGGACTGGAGTGACAGATTTACAATGTAACAACCTGCTTGAAAAACATTTAGATGCCTTGAACTCTCTCATGCTTGATACATAAATAGAAGCATTTCATGGACCAGAAATCATTCTGTCTGACTGGCATCTTACCTTTTTCCACATGGACCTATGTGCCTATCTGTGCCAGTATCCGGTGGTATGAGCAGATATTGCCAGATATGTACAACGTGAACGTTTAATGTGTTGTAATTGCCTTTATAGACCTAACCAACGGAGCAGTGGTTGGGAAAACAGTGAAAATTAGTCGTGCAAAATATTAGCAAAGTATGCAAGTGTGTCTTGGTTTGACCTGAACTGTACTCTGTGATAGGTTTTGTGAATGTTGGTGTTCCTCAAGTCAAATTGGACGGTTGCAATGTGGTGCAAGTAATTCCATTGTGCTAACCAATTTTTTTAATTATTATTATTTTTTTTTTTTAATGAACCTTTGTGTGTGTGTGTGTGTATGTATGTCTATTGTCCCACTGTCAGATTATGTGAGACATGAGTCCTGTTGGTTAGGACAGATATGTGCTTCCTCTTTACCTGTACTGTATTTACTACTAACTGTGGATTGTGTGATGTACATGTATGAAGACAGAGCAATGCCTTAAGCCTGCTGATGATCCACGAAGCATTAAAATATACACACTGGAACTATTTAAACACCACTGTTAGTTGTTTGACTTTATTCTCAAAATGTCAGCCATGCTCTGTTGAGGCACAACAGGGATTTAAGTGAAATGCGTCAGCGTGCTCACAATGACAATGTGAACATGTTGATGTTTAACAGGTTTAATGTTACATGTTGTTGTTTAACATTTAGTCATTAGCACTATACACAAACGGAGGAGAGGATCAGAGTTTTGAAACATAAGATGTTCTTGGAAGCAAACATAGGACAGGGAGGCATTGTGCTTCATGAATGCATCCCTCAGCAAACAGCAGAAACTCTGCTTCTTCTGTTAAGGCGTTGAAATTAGGGTTTGGTTTTAAAAAATGTTTTAATCTGAATCTAGACTCAAATCTTCTTATTTAATCTGAATCCTTTCAAACCTCTTAGGGAACCTATTTATGTTAAGAGTTTAACTTTTCAAATTGACGGAAATGATAAAATATCTAAATTGTAATAATTAAAATTGTATGAATAAAAAATGTATGGTTATGAGCATTTTGTGCATAATGCCAGAGTAATATTTCCTCGATGTCAGAATATCTCCCTATTGATACGCAACAATGACACTTTTTCTTCTCTTTTTTCTTTATTGTAAGAATGGGGTGGGGGGGGGGGAGAGACAAGAAAGAAGCACATACAAACACAATGATAATAAAAGACAAAATATTGCGGTTAAATTAAAGTAAAGTAAGTAAAAAGGCAACTTAAATCTAAAGACATACATGGTGTAACAACATACAAGGTGTAATATAGGACTACATGCAAATATTAATTTAAACGTTTTAAGGTCTTGTATATAAAAAACAATACTATAGAGAGCCAGGATGATGTAATGCTGTTCCAAGGAGCTTTTAAGACCGATTAAACAAATACATAGCCCTTTAAAAAAAAGAAATCAGTGGGACATTTTTTTTAAAACATGGATTAAGCTCTACATAAAAAAAAAACAGTTTCCACGGGTGGTCTGCTGATAAACTTCACATTAGTCCAAACAACAACACATGTCCACGAAACTGCCTTGTAGTGTCAGAACTGTGCAGAAATGTGCACACATACAGTTCATCTTTACACAGGAAAGTGCCAACGGCTGAAAATAAAACCAAAAGCAGGAAAAGACATTTCTTAAGTAGCTGGGTTAGGTTTTGGTTGTTGGGATTAGTTGTGGTACTCTTCTCCTGTCTTTTCCAAAAGGCACTAAAACAAACAAAGCTAGCTAGGACCTGTTGATAACTGGGTGATCCAAACAGCACCTTCTACAGTCCTTTGATTTTGCCCTGAACTTGATACATGCATTGAAATGTAGTTAAGATCAGAGATGTAAACATATTAGACAAGGACCAAACTCAGGGGTGTGGGGGAATCACAAACAGATAAAAAGAGGGGAAATGTAGCAGAAAGTAAGATACTGCAAACAGTAAAGGATTACACATTTGTCATTTACAAATGACAATTCAAAATCAGCTGGACCGACGATACGTGTTTGGTAAGGATTCGTGTTTGGTAACAAAAGTTCTCCAAAGTAGTCAGAATGGACAACAGCTTCCAATTCTTTTTTTTCCCTTAACGGTTTTCCCTTTCACTCCAGGTCTTTCCCTCATACTATACGGTGTATGTTGGATTATACTTATATTATAGCCACATATACTAAATCGTAATCGTGTATACTCCACCTGCATGTGGGGGACTGTGGCTAAATCCAGAACAGGAAACCTTTTCTTTAAAACAGATTAACTAAACAGGAAGGACACCTGTCTGCATTGGCCCAATGTACTAACAAATCAATCAAATCGGGGCCATTGTGAAGCATCAGAATCACAGGGTCAGAATAAGTTTCAAAGCACGGATGAGTTTCACATTCTCAAAGACACGACACAGAAATAGTGGGACACATAGCGATGAAGATGAAAGATTGAGTCGCTGCCAGCAGCGTCATCTATTCAGCCACTGCATGGAGATAACAGGCGCCTAAAACGGGCTCAAAAAAACAAATAAAAAAAGGGAACATGCTTAACATGCTGAGACAAACGGGCCCAAAAACTAAATGAATATATATGGCTATGTTACAGAATAGTTAGCAGTTGTAACAAACAGGCGCACCAAGCGATATGTTTCTATTGCATCTTATAAAGACTTTTTGGCTCCGTCTCCTCTTTTGAACAGACTAGCAACTAAACAACTAATCATTCTGCACGTCTACACGACAAACACACGCATGCCTTGAGTGACAAAAAGGTGCAACGTCTGCATTTTAACTTTGGGTCTGTGTGTAATGGTGGAGTACGTCTGTCACACACACATCAATCTCATTTTGAGGACCAAGGTGCATTACAACATTTTCTCACATATTCAGTAAGCGGTTCAACTTCTTTTAAAACTACTGTAGTAGGTTGAGAGAGACAACATCAAATACTGAAACAATATAAGGAAACCACTGTAGATCCACCACATAGATCTTTAAAAAGAGCATTACAAATAGGCCCAAACCTGAAAATGATCTAAATCACAAATCCGAGGCTAATTTCATCAAGTTTCTCATTAAAAATGTGAACGCAATATTTTTTCTTTTTAGATGCAACTAGCTAAAACTACATTTCTAGTTGTGTATAATTCCATTTTTTTTTTTGATTTTTTTTTTTTTGTAAAAGCAATCCTCAGTCTCGCCAGCAGGTGGCATCAAGAGATAAGCTCCAATCCAAAACAAAGTTTTAAAATAAGGAAAATATTCAGTCAAGTTCCACATGACGTGTACTGTGAGGTTTGAGTTGGGCTCTTCAGTCTGAAAACGGACTGTTAGTTTGGTGACCAACCTGAGTTTTAAACAGACTGCAGTCACACAAAAAGGATGACATGATACGTGTCACCCCATCATAATCACCAGATTTAATACAAGTTATCTTTACGATATCAGTAATTTGTGGTTAAAGACAAATATTGCTTATAAAACGTGTCATCTGTTAGTCCTCAGGAAATGTTTCTGACTGCCAGATGACGGACGATGACATGTCCATTTAACATCTGATTACCTTTTGGTGGAACAGGTTGACATTCTGGTCTGGACTTTGAAATGTCACCATCTCCTCCAGGACTCCAGATGACAAAAAGTGCTCGTCTGTGATGTTGACGTTGGAGCTGAAGGTGAAAATGAACATTCATCCCTTGGCTTCGCTTTCCTCCCTCTCTACTAATTCTACTTGTTCTCTCCTCCTCCTCTCCGTCAGTCTCCTCATTGGCTCTCCTGCTCTCTTTATATTAGTGTGGCAATGGGACGAGAACCTCAACATAGTTGAGAGGGAAGAATCCCGACTGGCTGTTTAGCATGCCCTCGTACCAGTTCTCGTCAATCTGATTGGTCAGGGTGATGATGTCGCCCTCGCGAAAGCCCAGCTCTCCCTCGTTCTCTGGCTCAAAGTCGTACAGCGCCTTACAGCTCGGCTGCTCCGGGGCTGAGAAGACACAAGAAAAGAGAGGAAGAATGAGGAAGAAGAGGGGAAAACGAGCAAAGCTCATTCTCATGTCACACTGCACGCCTTAAAAGGTACACTGTGTAGGAATTTTCTCCTTTGACTTTTGCCCCCAAATCATATTCGAAGTTCGTTTGTTTATTAATATTAATATTCAAATATATTGGAATATTTATTAATACTATTTTGACCATTAAATGCCTTCAGTAAGACCTATATTGGTATACGTTGTATATGTTCTGTCCACCAGAGGGCAGTGTATCAGTCAATGTCAATAGGCAGGCAATTATGTTTTCAGAAGAAAAACACATTGCCACAACTGTTTTTTTTTTTTTAATGAAAAGTCAGACCCTGGATTAAACACAAACAGTATGCTTTCGACAGGAATTTCGGCGCTTTCACCGTAGCCTATGTAAGTGGTCTGATGTTCATACTTGTGCGCTGGTGTGTGCATCGAGCCGGCGTGTGTGTGGGTGTGTGTGTGTGTGTGTTGTGAGAGAGTGACGGTGATTACCGGTAGCTTCAGAGCGAGTAGCGACTCTAGAGACATAGTGAGAGAAACAAATCGTCTCCCCTGTGCTTTCTGACCACGGTGGGAAATCTGTAGCAGGAGAAGTTAACTCTCTCCTTGATTTCATGTTGTTTATGGAGAAGGAGAACCAGGAAATGAGTCGGGGGAAATGCGCTACCAAGCCGCGGCCGAGCGACGTGCGTTGCCGCGACGTGTAGTTACATTTTGAAATGCGGAATCTGAATTGAAAACAAGGTTTACAAGCAAACACATTTACAAAAAAGAATGCCCATAACAGGTTCGAAATTCGAATATTAAGGGCTGCCTAATATTCGTTTGAATATCATTATTTTTTTAAATATTCAAATTATATTCGAATAACGAAGTTCGGAGCCAAAGTCCTACTCGGCATAAGTATGATCCTCCATTATGAACTAAAGTGCAGTGCAGGCTTTCAAATTTGCCGAGGCAGTGACAAGCGCCTCTCACTGATCTCCTTCTCCGTTTCAGCTGGTTTCAGTCACGTGACGCTGGCTCTGAACAAAAACGCGTTGTGGATTAGCTAGACGGGTTGGCTAGTGCTTCATGTTAGTAGTTTTTCTAACGACATGGAAGCCTCCTTGGACTTGCCTGTCCAATGTAAATACAGACAGGAAATTCTTCGCTTACGAGGATAAGTCAGATCATTGGCAGAGGTAACGTTACACCAATGGGGACATATTTATGAATGAAGACATTGATTTTAGCTAATAAAATACTTAAAACACTACACAGTGTACCTTTAAACATGTAAGCTGCTGCAGGGTTCAACAATAAGATTGTTGAATGATTTGATGTGTATGTGCCGTTGGCCAATCAAGAATTGAGTTGGTGCTTTTGACATTTATTTACGCTTTTGATGCTTTCAATGTTTTTATTACTTTTTTTTTTAAGATTTGAAGCTTGTTTTTTGGCTTTCTTTAGCGGTTTTTTTTTTTTTTCAGAGCTGTTTGACACTTTTTTAAAAAAAATTTTTTTATTTGGATTTTTCTTTTTAAGTTTTTGATGCTTTTTGACATTTGTTTGTACGTTTTTTTGGGGTTTTTTTTCGACGCTTTTGAAGAAAACAACCATTTTGCCTTGGGGCAAGTAGAATTTTTTTTTCACTTGCCCGACCGGACAAGTGAAAAAAAACCTTAACGTGGAACCCTGTACTGTGTATCATACTCGTTTATATATGTTAGTATAGCATTATCATGTGGCGCAGTCAGATCAGCTTAAACACAGCATTGCTAACAAGCTCAAGAGTGCTGACAAGTTGGAACCACAACATCCTCAGACACCATCGTTTTCGTCCATCTATCCCTTTCTCTGTGACCTCACATACATCAGCACACAACACAAACTAGGCTGTTTTGTCCCTAAACAATTTTCTCATTGTATCAAGTTTACCCCACAGAGTGCTGGGCAGGCTAGAGACGGGGAAAGCTTTGGTCACTCATTCTGTTTTACTCCAGACTGTATCAGTTTACAGAGGCAGAAAACATAATAATGTAAAGACTTCATTGAAGAGAACCAACTCTGAAGCAACCAAATCTAAAAGGTAGGTTGTATTAGAATAAATGCCAATTAGTACGAAGTTCTCTCTTTAAAAAGTCTAACAAGCATTTTGATAAACTGACAAATGCTGCTAATACTGCTTCCTCTTACCAGGACCAGCTATGACAGAAAGGTTAAAACATAGATTAATAAATGTATTTATGGGCAAATATTGCTGGTGCTACTATAAACGCCACATCTTAAAGTGCTCATATTATGCTTTTTGGCTTTTTCCCTTTCCTTCATTGTGTTATATATCTTTTCTGTGCATGTAATAGGTTTACAAAGTGAAAAAGCCCAAAGTCCACCCCAAAGGGAGTTACCATCTCCAACAGAAAACACGGTTCACAAACTGCTCCAAACAGCTCTATTGTAGTCCAGCCTTTACTTCCGTGACGAACGCTCGTCACGTTGTAACACACGTTATAATGCTTGCTTAGCTGCTAGCATGGCACTCCCTCATACTCTGCTTCTGACTGGCTAGTAGTCCTTACCTAGGTACTGAGCATGTGCGACTCCCAACAAAGATGGAGTAGAAGTGAGATGCCTCACTCTGTAGCTAAAAACAGAGAGCTCAACACATAGGGTGAAAAGAGGAGCTGCAGGAATATGCAGTACAACAAAAAATATGGTATTTTTTAAAAATTAAACCATGTAAACCTATTCTGATATAACCTCTAAATACAATGATGAACCTGAAAATGGGCATAATATGAGCACTTTAAAGCTGCAATAAAAGCAGGAAAGGAAAGTAGGAAATTAATTAGTGATTCCAAGAAAAGCGGTTTCTCCTCAATATCAGTATGTGCTACACTGAATGCAGCAAGCTGCTCTAATGGCAAATTAGCTCTACTCTGTATGGTCCCCAAGTTAATAGGTCAACAACAACACAAAAACACACTGCAATGTGGTGGCGGGACATAAAAACTGTTAGAACAAACTACTTACAAACTATAGTAGTTTGTAATAAAAGGTGGGTGATAAAAACTAAATGCACTCCACTGAAGAACTCACATCTACCCTTTGTGTTGTACAAAAAATAAATAAATATTGCTTCATTCAAACAGCTTACAGGTGGCATTACTACTCTTTATAACAACAACACCAATGCTGATACTATTCTGATAATTAATAACTCCTTTTAATTCTATGTGTTCTATTCTATGTTTCCTGCATGTTAGTTAATACTCCTGCCATTGGCCAAAGTACTGGCTTCATAACTTAAATATAGTAATACTAATAGCAGTAGAGCTGGGCAATATATCGATATTATATCGATATCGTGATATGAGACTAGATATCGTCTTAGATTATGAATATCGTAATATGGCATAAGTGTTGTCTTTTCCTGGTTTTAAAGGCTGCATTACGGTAAAGTGATGTCATTTTCTGAACTTACCAGACTGTTGTAACTGTTCTATTATTTGCCTCTACCCACTTAGTCATTATATCCACATTACTGATGATTATTTATCAAAAATCTCATTGTATAAATATTTTGTGAAAGCACCAATAGTCAACTCTACAATATCGTTGCAGTATCGATATCGAGGTATTTGGTCAAAAATAACATGATATAATAGCTAAATAGCAGTATTATTTATTAATGTAGCACGTATTACAACAAAAGGGGTAGTTAGGAAGTTTGTCCTTCGAATCAGTTATACCTTGACTATTCTTTTAGGATATGTTCAAAAGCTGCATGTTTAAATCAACTGTGGACCATGTCAGTGGTTGCAGAGGTGTTAAGAACGTTTAGAAGTCAGGCTGCAGCATCTTGACTAGAGGATGTGGATCTCATACAAAACCACATGCATGCACCATAAACCACCAATTATGTGTCAACCCTGTGAGGACTAACTTGTATCCTACTTCCTACATTTCACACCAGAAGCTGCGCAAGCACACTGGACCATTTCAATACCACAAGAATTGCGAGGACAGAAGAAAAAAAACGGTCCACACAATCTGTGACTCACACAATCTGGGATTCCGAAAGGACAATGTGGCCAAGTGAAAAGACGGCTCTGATGAAATTACAGGAAAGAGGAACAAGGTCAGTTGGAGGAAGGCCAGCCGCATGACAGGGCGGGACCCCCCCCCCCATTCAGAAACAGACGTCTATTTTCTCATGGTTAACGACTGAGTGCATTCAAGAGACAAACATTTAGTGCATGCCACAGTTTACTCAGCCTCAATAAGAAAAAAGACAATTTGTTTCACATATCTGTGCTCAGGGGGACTGATTGGTTGCAGGTCCTGAGCAGTCATGTTGGCAAGGGAGGGAGTATTTTTCCAGTTTAGTTTGCATCTGATTTCTAAGGAGTGTGTTCACTCCTAGGCACGCTACTTTGGCTTAGTCCATCTTGTGTTTTTGTAGAAACAGCTGGATGTTTTTTTGGAACTCTGCTATGGCAGCTCTTTTCCACACATCCTAGGCTGCCCTTTCGTGTGGCGCTGAGAGTGACGTAAGCATGAATACAAAGATAGATTCCCCCTGAGAGAGTTTATACTTCTTACTATATATCCATGACGTTCCACTACCGGAATTGCTCTGTTGCAGACGGAAATTCCGCCAGATTTCACTCATTTAGGCCGGACATCCGATACCTTGGGATTTCTTTGTGTTGACATTTTAAACTCTGGTGGATATATGAGGACTATGGTTAACCTTTTCTCAGATCTCTGAAGGGTAAATCCAGACAGCTAGCTAGACTATCTGTCCAATCTGAGTTTTCTGTTGCACGACTAAAACAACCTTTGAATGTACACGTGTTCCTTCAAAACAAGTTCCGGCTTCCCGAGGCTATTTTGCAGAGGCGCCGATAGCGCTTAGCACCGCCCAAGATGATTGTGATTGGTTTAAAGAAATGCCAATCAACCAGAGCACATTTTTCTCCCATCCTGGAATACTGTGTGGACTCGCCAGACCCTCCTCTGCAGCGCTGTGGAGGAAGGTCTGGCAATGTGAGACTAATAATTCTTAATCTTTGTTTTGTCAAGACATCATCTGTTCTCCGGTGCAAACCAGTGAGCTACTTCATCATTTTATATATTATACAATATATTGTTTTTTTAATCGTCAAAAGCGATATCAACTGGCGCCAATAACCATGTCGCGAAAGGCTCCGAAATATCGCGAAAGTCACTCCGAGATTTTTGTGTTGGTTGAAAGAAAATATCAGCAGAAAACTGCACTTAAAAATGTAACGGTCATTCTTTCTTATTTTAGTGGTGCCTTCTATATTCAATTTAATCTTCAATTTGTTCAATAAAAGAATGTTGGAAAGGATTTGTTTTAAATTCAACAAGCAATTAGTTGTATTTTAGCAGAATACTGAAAGCTGCAGAACTGAGTAACTTTAAGTACACTGTTGATGTATCACAAGTAATATTGTTATCGCGATATTCAACAACGTTATCGCAAATTTTCCTCATACAACGCAGCCCTATTTTAGACCCCATCAGCGGTTGCTTACCTGAGTTGCGTGAAGGAGGAGGAGCCATTGAGGTTGAGTAGCCGCCATTTGAAGGGTTGTCGTCTCCGAAGTCAAAGATAGGTTTGGGTTTAGGTGTGTATTCACGTCTTGGTCGAGTCTGAGCATCAATCATCCTATTTAAAAAGATTGGAAAGGTTTTACTTTTCTGAACCTCCACAATAAATACAGTATGATGTTTGAAGTTACTGTGCTCGAAGCAGAAAGCTGCACAGGCAGATGTACTACACAGAACAGGGCTCCAGACTAACTTTTTTCACTAGGAGTGCAGTGGCCCCCGACTGAAAATTTTAGGGGCACAACCAGAAAATTTAGGGGCACACACCGTAAATCAACATGCTAACCAAATATTCACATCTCTACAAATTTCCACTGTATTGTATTTAAAAAAGTGCCATAGTAGTTTCTTGTCTTCACAGTATACTAATAAACACTTTGATAACAGATGCAGAAATTACAATGTGCTGTTTCAAATTCAGTGTCACATTGTATTGTGCACTTTTGAAGATGCAACATAGAAGGTAAACCGACAGCACCATCGCTGTCATGACAGTACAAATATAAAAAAAAATATACCATACATTCAGAATTTAAAAAAAGTGCTTAGTAACAAAGTGCTTAGTAACCTTTTGGTCATTTCACAGTTAAAAACAATACTTAACAAATGTACATTAGGGGCACTGGCCAATAACATTCCACTAGAACAAGTAGGCCTAAATAACTTGTACCTTTACTCACTCCCCCTTAGAGCAGATCCTCCTGTGTTCAATTTCAACATCATCTTTGCCTCATCTGCGCTCTGATTTACAGCCTCTTGTCTTCTAAAAGCAACCGTCAGTGGCGTTGCTTTTTCATTTATTAACACGTCACGGCATACTCTATGCTTGAGGCTAAGATTGTGTTTAACTAGTGTATTGTGTTTAAACTGCGAAGTGCCTGCACTGTCGGCAAACTGTGTGTTCCCCGCAGTTCTGGGGTGGCGACTGCATCATTCGCAGTTCATGGAGTTCGTCTCCTTACCGTGCCTCAACCAACCAGTCTTCCCGAAAACGGTGGGTTCGGGCCTTTTTCGCCACACAAACCTCTGACTCTGAATCATCATCCGACTGCGACACTGTAGACTCTGGCACTAGCACACTAGCCGCAGGTCGGAAGAACGAGTCAATAGTTTGCTTGCTCATTTTTCAGACACACGTAGCAGGTTGTGATATCTGTCTCCTTCCCAGAGACGTTGACGCACGCTCGATTATCTCTAGGACCCTCCCCCTCCACACATTAGCCAGTGGCCATTCCCTATCCTTCTCACACTCATTGGCCTGCCACATATTCCGGATTCATTGACGTGCCCCTTCCACGTTTAACGTGTAAACAGAAAAAAAAGGGGGCAAATTTATTCGTCGCACATGGGCGACTGGATGTAAAATTCAGTCGCACACTCTCAAATTTTGGAGCCCTGCAGAATGTTGATATTTGTGTGTGGCAGGTCTCATTACTGCACCTCTCTTTCAGTTTGTCAGAAAGCTCCTCCAGCACCTGCACAGCCTGTCTGTGGTACTGCAGCTGGGACTCCACCAGGGATGACAGCTGGCTCACCTGCTCTATCTACACACACACACACACACACACACACACACACACACACACACACACACACACACACACACACACACACACACACACACACACACACACATCACATCACATCACAGATAAGATAATCAGTGTCACTTTGCTGAAATTACCGCATTTGTCATTCCAATGGATACACAGTTCCATATTCTGGTATATTTTTATATATAAAAAATAATAATACAGTTCATAAAAGCCCCAGTGACAGCATGTGGGCATATACTGAATGATGATTATGAAGCTAATGTGTGATAATAAATCATTTATATTTGTTTGACCAAATAATCTTCACTCATTGTCCACTTCTCTGGAAGATTCAACTTCATCTCATGCTATTTTCACGCTAAAATGTACAGATACATAGTATGTATAAAGTCATAGGGAACAAAATAAATATAGGCTTGATGTAGAGAAGTAAAAGGAAATACGGAACAGATCGACTTCCTCCAGGTAGCACTGGTCATACTCACACCTTTAAAATATATAATATAATTATAATATTAAAACTAAAACCACCGACTGCTGTCCTGTGGTATAGCAAAACCCACAAATCAATATAGACATACGTACATGCCCTGTACAGGTATATGCTCTAAGCTGTTTTGTTCTAATATGCCTCCCCACCTACATGCGTGCACACCTTCAGTTATGTACAGGGCAAACAGAAACCTAAATAGTGATTACATTTTAACTGCAGCTATTTAAAAAACATTCTTATCTCCAGTGTAAGTATTGGCTAAACCTATTTACAGGTGTAACTATTGGCGTGTTTGTCCTGTGGGTGTGTATTGAACAGCAGCAAAAGCGAAGCTCAGTCTAGCGATGAGCAACTGATATGCCAATCTACATCACAAGAAGGCCTAGGCTGAAAACAACTGTACTTGTCCTTTGAAATGTTTTCATTAATATACTGTTTGTTTGTAATAGATTTTTATATTAATGTAAGGACCTAAAATCAGTATTTTTAGACTGTATATTTGAGGTATGTCAATGTTCTTTTTCCCCTGTGTTCAAAGTAGAGATCGACCGATATGGATTTTTTTTAGTGCCGATGCCGATTTCTTTTTCATCAACCTTAGCCGATGACCGATACGGGCTGCCGATTTTCTTGAGCCAATATTTGGAGCCGATACTGCTTTTGCGCCCTCAATTTACATCATAAAAATGTAAACCCTGCCACACTGGATTTGTTTTCAGAATCTGCTCTGCCATTTCTTTAAAAATAATAAACAAAAACACAGAGTAGTGTCACTTCTGCAATCATCTTACATTCATATCACCCAAATTATGTGTGCAATGTGCATCATATGGATGGGTGCACTGCATATGGTTAACTGTGCAAGGATAAAAGGCTTTCATCAACATCTACAACACAGCCTTGATGATGCATTGCTTGCTGACATATTATAAGACAGATATAATCAGGTCATCACAAAATGTCCTTTGTCAACACATTTAAATAATTTAAGAAAACAATAAACCTGAAAAGTAGCCAGAAGCTATTGTTATTTTAGCTGCAGAATAACAGAAGAACCCCTGACTTTTGGATGTAGTTACCCTTTTTATTTTAAAGATAGACTGCACAGAGGCAGGATCAGGCTCGAAATTATGCTTCACTAACACCACACACTGAACTGTAAAAATCAGTCCTCACGTCAGTCTCCAGCAGGTTGTACATGCTCGTCTCGGCCACTTCCTTAGACTCATGAAACTTCTCCAGGGCCTGTCGAACCTCTTCATCTGGGATCTTGCCCTGACGCTTTTTCTTGTAATCGTAGTCCAAGCGACGGCCTTCCAGCTTCTTCAGGTGATGCTGAGGTGGTAAGAACCATAGTTAGTTTAGGAAGGGGCACAGGAGCCATCGCTATCTTGCCTCTAATTCAATTTTGAAGAAATTATGTTGTCAATGTACCTGTATCTCTCTGAGGTCCTTGTCACAGAGCCCTTGCAATGGATCAATGAAGTTCTGTTTGACATCGATATCTAGAGAGTCTTTGACTTCTGCCAATCTCTTCATGGCCTCTCCAACATCTACTAGCGCTCCGCCTGAGCCACACAGACAGAGATTATTACCTTAGCGACATAGCAGATTTGAAGTGTAGCGCCACAGAATCCTATCGCCATCAGACCACACATAAAGTAACAGATAGTATCAAACAAAACCACACACAGACACAAATACAATACTTAAAATAGTCAAAAAGCATTTCAAAGCACTGTAAACAGTGTGGGTGCAATCTATCATACCACACATAAATACACACACACCCCATCATTTCATTGCCAGGAATGAACTAAAACCACAACACACACACACACACACACACACACACACACACACACACACACACACACACACACACACACACACACACACACCTTACCAAAGTTAGTCTCCTCTCCGAGCTCCCGTCCATACTTGCTCATACATTCTCCTAGCAGCCCCTCCGCCTGAGGGTAGCCTGGGTTCTTCACCTGACCGCGGATCTTAGACATGGTGTTCAACATGGATAGTTTGGCCCGTGATGCTGCGGAAGGAAGTTGGAAAAAAAAATAAAAAATGTCATCACAGAGTTTAAACATTTTTTAAATACATGCATGAGAACATGTTTTCTCCTCACCTGGGTTGGGCTGAAGGTACTCTGATGTTTTGGAGATAACCTCCACTACCGCTTTACTGGTCACATCTACTTTCTACAAAATACAGCAAGCACACATACATCAGAAGTATACAACAGAGCGACTTGAACACACAACTAACATTAAACAGTGACAGGCAAATGAGGTGTGCTGTTAAACCTTTTGTTAACAATTGCTTGCTCATAGGTTCATACACACAGTTAAAAGTGTTTTTAAAATACAGTGAGCTTTTTCATTCCAATCCAGTTTGGAACATAGTATATGTTATGTGTATTATAGTGACATGCACCTCAACATGCTGCTCTGAATGCTTTCTTATGCACTTAAAATATCTTCTTGAATTGGACTCATTTACGTTTTTGATGATGAACGACATCAAAAATGTAAACTAGGGCTACAATTTACAATGCTTTTAATAATCAATAAATCTGCTGGTTATTTTCTGGATTGATCAAATACATGTTTAGTCTATAACACATCAGAAAAAAGTTTTCCAAGAGCCCAATGTGACATCTACAAATTGCCTGTTTTGTCTGTCTAACAGTCCAAAACACAAAATATATTCAATTCACTACCATTTAAGAAGACTAAGAAAACTTCACATTTGAGACATTGGAAAATTGAGAAGTTTATCAATTATCAAAATGTTGCCAATTGATTTGCTGTTTTTGATGTCTTCCTAACAGTTTTACAGGGCTTTATAAACTTTGAGGTCAGAATTTTTTCTCAACCAACAGAGTGTATGGCTTTAAATGGGGGTGTAAACATCAAGCACGGAAGTTCCACAGAAACAGCACAGCAGTATATGGGTTGACTGTAGTGTGTCAAACCAACTACGCCTACAGCTTTGGCCAAAGATGTTGCTCTTTTAAGACCACAGAAAGAGGCCTCTCTTACCCGTTCCAAGTCTCTGAAGTCATCATCTAGTTTAGTTCCTTCAGCACCTCCAACTTTCTCACTTACCAGCTAGAGGGAGAGATAGACAGAAAGAGGGGGAGAGAGAGAGAGGAGAAAGGGGGAGGAAAGACAGTAAGACCAATTAAGTAATGCCTGCTCATAAGGTTTTCATTTGAGTGGGGAAACAAGCATGAGCTCATCTCTAATTTACACACGCCTTCTCTGTGTAGACAATGTAATAATGAACATTTCGTTTAGCGAAATGTTTGTGTGGAGCACTGTGTTGTACAAATCCTACCTTTAACCCAACTCCTCAGGTGACTTCAACATAGGAATTACAAATTAAAAAAGCACATCAAGAACCACAACACGAGCAGTGTTGCACAATCCTTTTGGCTTATTACATTTTGCAGGATGAAGAAATGTTGGATCAGCTTTTATTTCAATAAAGACAATATGCTACAACATGAGTAGACTAAAACATGTTGACTGAAAGCATTTGTATTTCCAAGTGAGATCTCTCAGCATGTTTTTAGGCCGCGGACAAAAGTCTAACAAACGGAAAACTGTCCCTTTCCTGTGCATGTATCGGTGAAGTGTTTCTGTGCATCCTTCTGGGCTAATTCCTTAATTTGGGAGCCAGATTTGTAATTTTTTTTTTTCAGAGACCAACGTCATTCACAGAGAACTGAAAAATGAATTAAACCGTTTTTCTGGCTTTGTAGAGTTCTGTTGTGACTTCAAGTTACTTAAGCTGCATGGTTCCGTATCTGAGCTTCTCTCAGTGGAATGGGCAGAAAAACAACCCCCATCACCATCAGCAAGATAATAAAAAATGGCATGAGGCATGCAACAAAAGTCCTTGGTTGCAGAGCCACTTGTAGACCCATTCTGCAAAGACAAAAGTGGACCACAACATCTACTTTACTTAGATGTATGCCATGATTTCAGACAAAATGCTTCACAACACTTTTTGATCTTGTGCATTTGAGGGACAACAACCCTAATGTTAATGTTTAATTGTTCCGCCCAGTGTACTAACAGAGGGAGCTTTTAAACAGCCTGGACAGTTAATGAAACACTACAAAAAAGGTCCTGAAAGAGGGACAAATCATTTAGAATTGCATTTGATTTTATTCTCTTTTACACAGTACTTGTTCCTAAAGATTTTGCATATCAATATGAGTGATTCTGTTTTTTTTTTTTTTTTACAATTCATTAGTTTCTTAGACAAATATGAAGAGATACCATTTTCCTTTCCTTCCTTTCAAATTCACTCATCTTTGACAGAGCAACAGCAGTTTGAGTCATTTCCTATATGACTCAAACTGTGTGTTACTGGAATTATTAGGACTTTCTGAAGAAACGCTTATTTAAACACTTTTATGATTGGTGAGTGAACAGTAGCGTTTGATATGTAGTCACAAAGGTTTACATCAACGCTATACGGCTATAATTACGGTTTGTTTATCTACTACCTGTTCTAACAAACATTTTTTTTTTAAACGTAATTGTTACTCCTTCCCCAGCAGCAGCTGGCAGACCTAATAGTGTGGGATCTTCGAGTTATACTGCTGAATCGCTGCTGTGTGCGGTAAGCACATGACAGAGGGCCTCGAGGATTCAGGTCACAAGTAAAAATACGGCCTCAACTCTCCTTAGCATTTGACTCCCTACCTCAGAGTTAAGACTGCAGTCTACAGTCCAACATTTCTGTTATCTTATATTTTCCTGACACCCTATTCTGGCTTAGAAGACTTTTAGGGAAGGGGAAGAGAGTAACAAAACTTGAGATCTTAATAGCAAAGTGATTCGTTAGCCACTAAGTAATGTTACATTTTTTTTTTTTCTTCTGCTAAAGTAAACATCCCATTTCTCATGTCATTGTAACATTATTATTTACATGCACACAGGCTCAAAGGAATGAAGCCCAAAAACATCCACAAAAAGGTTATCATCTGGACGTTTTGGTGTAAACACGCAGAGAGCTACACAGAGGGAGCAGTCTATAACAGGGATCCTTTTCATCATAATGACTGGGTTTTTGAGCTACTAGTAGTCAGTTAAGGGCAACTGCATTATCACAAAGCCTAGATCAAGATCTTGTTTGGCTTCAGATGACTTGAAGATTGCAGGACCCAGTTGACTTATGCTGAGGCCAAATGAGAAGCAAGACAAAGAGGTGAATTGGCAGCCTAATGTAGATCAGCATCATTTCCTAACATAGCCTTTGAAAAATCAGCTGGTAAACATCAGTTGGTGGGGAAACACATCGTTTTCAGTAGTTTATTTCTGCCACACAACAAACGTGTCTTATTTGTTGTAGCACAACATGCTAATTGTCAAAGCCATCGTTTGTAATAAAAAAAATAAAAAAAAATGGTACGCGCAGAATTAAAAGGGTTAAATGAAAACTTGTTTTATAGAAACAACACTGCATCTAGAATACATGAAAACCAGGTCAGTGTGGTTGGAGGGCAAAGGGGGATTTAAAAATAGAGCTCTGCAACCACAGTAGCTGAGCAAACCACATTTCAGGAGGGAATTCTGTTATAAAAAGTGTAGGTGTGATAGAGATTTGGCCTGTTCAATCAGGAAGGAGTTCTTTTTTTTTAATGTTTCCTTTATTCTTACTTCACTTAGTGATGCCTCTTAGCGCTTGTGCTTTTAAATATTTTCTAACCTCCCGGATATTTCCAGTAAATCAGTAAGCCTACAACTGCCATTGCCTCCTTCATACTCACAGGAGCCAATGGCCGCAGTCTTTACCAGCACCTGTATTATGGCTCTATCTAGTTAGAGTAATACCTTCCCAGGAGGTATTATATTGCAGACTCACAATAACTCCTTAAAATGGAGATGAATCCCAGATGAAGTATGCAACAAACTATTTTCTTTTTTATCAACATATCCGTAAACTACTCTTTCCTGATTAAAATGTGTCTTAACACTCAATATAATGAGCATCTTAGGCCATGAACAGTAAGGCCACGTTCAGACTGCTTGAAAAAGACAGTAAGCACACACTCCTGGTGGATTACTTTGTAATGTGAATGCTGTATTTCTACTGTTTACCTTGCAATTGTTGTGACAAAGAATAAGTTGCATCTTCTTATGAATTACAGATCTAATGCTTCTTCAGGGTAATGTTAAAAGTTTAAGAAGTCAGGTAAAAATAACCACAGGATATCACAATTATACTATGGCTACTTGGAGTTCTCGAAATTGGTTGGCTGGCAGAGGTACGTATAATATTTTCTGGTAACTGAACAGTATAATTGGACAACTCTGCACGGGTGTTTATTTGCTGTTTGCACTAGTATTCAACACAAGGCAAGGGCAGCAGAAACGAGGCTTATCTACAGAGCGTGGAGCTAGTGTTATTGGTGTAATAAAAAAATAGATAAATATGTTTGATATTTTTGATATGTTTGATCAGCTGGTTGTTTGCATCTTTTTGCATCTCTGTCCTCTATTACAAATGAAGCAGATAACTTGTTGAGTATTATCCCTGACTTAATCTTTTGATATCCTCCATGTGAGCATAACTTTTTATTCAGCTGTAAATTTAAGCATTTGAGAACCAGAAGACTTTTCAGTGAGTGCATAAATAAACTTGATAAAGTGCACAAATATAGGTCAAATGCCTACTGGATTCTGTCAAATTCTGTCATCTCCATTGAGGACTAACAATCACTTCCACTGTGATACCTAGAACTTCAGAGTGTGATGTTGTTTGTGCTGCTCTTTGAGTGTGACATGTCATGTTTTTAAGATTTAGTGTTAAGAGTAGTTCTTGGAAAAACAGGGAAGGAGAGAGTGTAAAGGAGAAAAACAAGAATATGGAAGCTACAGGACACAGATATCACGTCCACAGCCAACTTCCTGTATGCCTCGAGTGAAGAAAATCTGGGCTATGTCAACTGTTGTTGACTCTCATGGAGTTTTGGCAAGAAAAGCAGCTGCATTGCAGTCAAACAAAGGGAAAGGACACTCTTCCACTTCCTTCTCTGCATTATTCCTTGGGTCACTTTCTTGTCCACTAATCCACTTAATCTCCATCAAACACCTTTAGTATTCACTTTCATTGCAGTCAGTACCAAGACTCCTTACATGACAGCTTCTAAATCGTGTTATTTTCCCTGACAACCAAACCAACCAGTTTTATTATACATCTATGAAACCAACAGGGATCTGAGTCTGTTCCTGACAGGAAGCTGGGGCAGAAACCAAATGTCTTTCCTGCTTAGATCAGCAGAGGTAGGAAGAAAAGAGACTCAAAAAAATCTTTTTAACCGTCCCCACCCATGACTTAGAGACCTGGACAAAATTAAAAACATGCACACCAAAGCTCAGGCACTAACAGACAGTAACACTTTGGTATTTCCATAGCAGGCAGTGGCATTTCTAACGCAATGGCATGTTAGATGTCTCCCCTCAACTGCCCTAAATATTGACCCGTCTCACTAAACAAAAGACTAAACACAAATGTAAAACAGGTCTTCACTGCAAAGAAACATTTTAAAACCTAATGTTGAGGTTACACTGCCTCAAAGAGATAAATGGTCTTTCTCTGAGTAAACAAAACTGTTAACTTGAATGTGTCAATACCTGCTTGGTTTATATTGCACGACTTTTTAGTGTATTGTCTTTATACTCTGAGCTCTGACTCACCCGGAGAGTCCCTGAGGCAAACAGAGCTAGCTAATGTTTACCACAGGATGTGTACTTTCGGAATCTGAATTGGTGTAGTGCATGGTAAGGTAAAGTTAGCTTAAATACCTGTAAACCGCTAACCGCATAATAACGTTACTTAGCATTACATAAAGTTAATGCAAAACCGAGAGATGCTCCTTAACTTTAACGCTAGCTGTAATAGATCACAACGTGACAACCTGAAAATAACCTTTTACACAGTAACACAATGCGTTTCTAACGTTAGCTTGCTGCTGTCACCACACATTAACAGCCACATTAACAAAGCGTTAATAACATTAGACAACTATAAAACAGGTAGCTACTCATGCTAACTGAGGCTAGCTGCTACATTGACAGTCGCTAGCTAAAATAAAGGTTTTACAAACCTGGCTGGCTTTATAAAACTGCTTCTTGAAACCCGCTACCGACATCTTGAACCCCGACTGTCTTCAGCTTCCAACGAAGGTGTAAATAGGTCACGGTATAACTAAAGTTAGAGATACAGTATGTTAGAAAAGGGGCCAGCGCAAAAATTGGTTCGGAGGAATCATAGGACTGCACAGCCGTCACTCCGACACGGAACACGCCAACTGACCACGTCCACGCCGAGGCTGACTTTTCACACTGTCACAGCAGATAACGGAACGAAATGTGCTAAATCCACCAAAATAGTATTTCCCGAACTAAAAAAGCAGGCATTAAAAATCTAGGGCACACTTAAAGGTTATACAAAGCACCAAATGTGCACCAGCCGCTTTGAAGAAATCAGTTTCACAACGCTGCAGGAGTGTTGTGTTAGTGCACACCGCCCCCTGCTGGATGTAGCAGGTACACAACCGTCTGTCTGTTTGTCTGCTGCAGGATTTACAGGCCAGATGTTCACATCCTCAGGCAATACAGCCTTTTTATGTCTGAAGAAACTAATAAAAAAACATTGTGGTCCCTAATTGTCAAAGATACATTAAATGAAATTATTATATGTATGTGATAGCTTGAAATATGAATGATTAACTATTAACTTGCTAGGGTGCCCCAGTGCATAAATAATCAGCTGGGCCACTATATTAACCCCCCTTCCTCCCACTCTCTGTCAGTTTTTTCTATACTGGAATACTACCTACTTGCCCAACATTTGTTGTGCAGCACTTTGGTTAATATCATGTATCATGAATTTAAGAAAAATCCTAAAATAACTCACCATAGGGTCTTGAGTTTAGGTAATAAACAAGGAGCCATTTTAAGGCCGTCATCATGTCAGTTTATATTGTATTTTAGTCATTCATATCCTCAAACAAAATTTCAATTAAATCAGCACAAACCACTTTACACACAGTAAGCCTGGAGCTTCTAGGGCCCCAGGGCAGCTGGCTGCCTTATCTGGAAACACCAAACTGACAGCGAGGTTTATGAATTGTACACACAGTCTCCCTGGTTGAGAATACATTAAATTATTTACTTACTCAAGCATGTAGTTGGATCTCTGAACAGCTATTATCTACCATATAGTGGTAATAATGCACTACATGTTCCTAATACAGGGAATCCGTAAATCTGCTTTTATGTATGAGGACTGGAATGACAAAAACTGTAGTCAATCCAAATTATTTTTTAAATGCCTTTTTCCCATAGGTTTAAAAATGGCAAATTAAGATTAGTTTTTCCTTTCCATAGTCTCTATGTATCATCTGACCAAATAAGACATGTCTGAAAGGTAATAAAGTTTAAACCACAATTTATTCAAAGAAAAGAAATCTGTCAAATGAAACTGCGTTAAATGTATTATTTCATGTGGGAATATAGATCAGTTCATCTGTGCAAATTATTTTGGGTGCAAAATTATGTGAAATATCTGGTATGTTTATATAAATAATGTGATACGTTTATGAGACATAAAGTCAAGCCACACCAAGTTTTTTCTTAATTGTAAAAAGCCTTTTATTACATTCTTAAATCCACATATTGTATCACCATTGTGCAATAAAACTTTACTGTGTTCAAACCTCTTGGGCTTTATATCCATAACATACCATAAATTATTTCTTATTAAAATCTATATTGATTTAATAATAATAATAATAATCTTAAAATAGAGTGAATATATAAACAAGGATCATGACAAGAGAAACTTTTAGGGAGACATCTTTAAAAACGCTCTTTAAAAAAATAGAATTACATCTCTCCAAGACATAAAGAACACTAAACTGATGAGAAAAGAAACAGTACACGTAGGGATAAAAAAATTAAGAAACAAAAGATCACAACAAAACCAACACAAGATTCAGAGATAATAATCCATCTTTTATATTTATTGTACTATATTTACTTTTTTTAATATCCTATTTAATCTATGACTCAAACTCCAAAAAAAAAGTCTTGCAATAATGATATTAGACAGGGGTAAAATCTTTGATACTTCTGAAGTCAAACATTCACAAGAACATGTACTGTACACAGTGATCAAGGTTTTAAGATCTTCTATTATGGTGCGAGGTGTCTTGCTAGCTATAGACGAACTGCAGACACTGAAGGACAGAGAGCCCAGCTATCTCCCTGAGTAACAACCCTAAACGGAAATCCAAGTGCAGATCTTCAGTGCTGCCCTCTGGGCAGCTTATAGGCCTGCAAAAACTCTAAAGTATACTAAATCCTTTGTCTAAATCAGCATGTCTAACACTCTCAACACACAAAGTATTGCACTTTGTTACAATCTGTAAGTATCATCTGTCGGTCATCATGTCAGCTGAGAGCTGACCTCTGTGTGTTGGCTGTATATTTGGTACATTATATACATTACTAAATAACATTATTTGTCGTGCTGCAATGTGTTGGAGTGCTTTCGAAAATGTACAGTAATACATAGCAACAAAGGCCCAACATACTGAGAACAATGGGAAAGACCTTATTGCACAATCCCACCATGCCACTGTTTTACGTACCCGGCAAAGAGTAATACCCCTTCATACTATGTGAGATAATGTATGGCGAACAGCACTGTCCCAGCAGTGCAAAGCAAACCAGGCTGACATATTAAATAGAGCTAGACATCCAAAATATGTCGTGTGATTGTCTTAAAATGCTTCAGATAAAAAATAGCGTTGATTACAACTATTCTTTTCTAGTAGCTTCTTTAGGACACTGGCAGAATGACACATACAGAAATCCAATATGCCCCCCTACTTTGTAAAAAAGATTTCATCTGGACACACCCTTGTGTCTCCAGACTTTACTTCAGATAGATCTGTATCTAAGTAGGGCTTCCTGGACCTGAAGGCCTGAACTGCTCTCAAATGACAGAAAAGCAGTCAGAGATGAGTAAGTACATCCAGCAGTTTAGTTTAGCTTTTTGTCTTCTATCCAGTTTTAAGAGCATAATAATATATTTTAGGATAGTTTTGTCATCACTGGCCTTCAAATTTCACCACTAATTGTTACGTTTTCGAAGAAACTCTCTAGTATGTATGCAGAAATACTAACTCAGGGGGGTAGCTGATGGCTCTGTCAACCCTTTGCTGTGCCTTGTAGCGTTTGAAGAGGGTGAGGTAGTAAGGGAGCGCGGGGAAAAGGAACAGAGGAGATAATTCTCCAATCAAAACACCTTGGCTTCCTGTGTCTGCCTCAACCCGAAGCAGTGAGAGTTGACACAGACAGTAAATCCCCTCTAATTTATGTCTAGGGAGCTTAAGAAACACCCTCACCCACAAGTTCACTCTCCTCATCCAACCAAGTAGGTGGGAATGTGGTCAACTGTCACATTTCAACATCAAACTCTCAGTTCATTTTCTTTCTATAAACCCAGTCTTTCGAATCTGCTGGTTAAGACGCTGCTGGAGGTTTTGAGCCATGGCACTCTTCTGCACAGGGGGCCTGAGGTGTGACAGTTCCAGATGCTCCTCCATGGAGAGTCGACATAACCCCACAGTGGTCGGCTGCCCAGCACTTTGTTCATCCAGCTTACTGGATCTACAGTGGGAGGGCGTATCTAGCATTTCTGGCTGGTTTAATATACGTTTTACAGATGGCAGTCTGAGTGTGAACCCGTAAAGTCTTGTGCCAAGAGTTCATTTTGGATTCTAACAAGGACTCATAAGTGTCTTTCCAACAATAACAATCTTTCCGTCCCAGAACCCCAAAGTTTTCTTAGAGAACTGAGCTCACGACTGCTCTTATCTTACATGATTCTAAAGGTGTTTTTATATATATATATAAAAGGAGCATCTGAAAATACTTTCAAAATACCATTGTGATTCTCTCTCTCAAAGTGGCATTTTCAAGGGGAAAAGGTATTAGGGCTGAGGTCACTGATTGCATAAAAAAAAAAGAGCTCACTTATTTCAGTGTCTGTAGGTGTGCTAGTAAAAATACCTACAAAGATAAGTGCCATGTGTTGGGCTCTGTAAGCAAGAGTTTGTAGGTGCAGGGTGGCAGACACTCTAAATGTCTGCCCTTGATTTACACAGTTTAAAAACCCTGTTTGTGAGTTTGATCATGGTCCCTTTAAACAGTTTGTTCGTACATTACAAAACTGCTAAATATGGGTGCTACCGAAAATATTGAATGCAAATACTGCAAACCGCCACAAAGTGGGTGAGGATTTTAAGTATGTACATTCTATATTGAGCCTAGGGCTGTGCTGAAGGGTAAAGGGGAAAAGGGGGATACATTCAACGATAGCTTACAGGAACTGTGAGAATGGTGAAAGTCAAATTCAGCTTCATGAGAGGTTTAAGGTCTTCTCATAGAAAAATATTTTTGAGAATACAAATGTCGGCTACTCTTTAATAAGTCCCTAAAAAAGATGTTACATGCACTGCAGCATCAGTTGCTATAGTGTTACGCTGAAGCTGAACGAACTGGCTTGCAGGGCAGTGTGAGCTACTCCACAGGGTTGGGAGCTCATTGTTGAGAGGAGTGTGTCCTAAAGTGTAGCGTGCAGGATTGTCATTGAGCTGCTGGTTGGTTTTAGCCTCAGCTGGTTGCCACATTATTTCCCCCTCCCTACACCTCAATGTCTCTGGTTGAATCCCGCTATTTAGCTAAATGTTGTTAGCCCTCTGTGGAGTCTGGGAAGGAGATTTCACTGCCAAAAACCTCCCGATACAGAGGAGGAAAGGTATATGCTGTCTCAGGGTGGACCAGACGGAAAAACTCCAGTTTGTCGATGTGAAGGTTGCAAATGGACTTCAGGATGGGAAGCTTAGACACCATCTAGAAGGAACATACAGAAGAGCAAACAAACAAACCGTCAACAGCGAAATAAAAGCCTCTTATTTACGAGAGTGGTCTGAGAGACCTCCAGCTTACAGCGGGGTCTCTGAGCATGACTGGCCGAGCGACGAGCTAGCGGCCGGGGCAGGCGCCTGCTGGCTGTCGCCTGCTGGCTGTCGCCTCACTTCTCAACTCCGAAAACTTTGAAACAAATTGTCAATTCGGCATCAATTTTCGCAAGACTGCCTATATTCGAAATCTAAACAGTTAATTTCTCGCCTAAAACATTGTCAGAAGTGAAATTAGTGATGAATAAGATGGCGAAAATTGTTAAAATTCCCGTTGTTGGTCTGTCTGTACCGGAAACCCTCGTTGACCTAGGTTCATATGCTGAAAAGGGAAAAGAGAAAAGACGCTGCCCTGAAGCAGGAGCTGAAGGCGTTACAGGAACTGCGGCCAGAGGGACTTAAAAATCCCCAAATTGGTCCAGTCGGAACACGGGAAAAAAAGGGTTCTAGGAATTTTATGTTCTAGGAACTGCAAAAATCCCTCCGGTCAGAAAGCGGCTAATGTTACTAGTACTTAAAAACAGTTCTGAAATGCAAAATAATAGCGATTAATCGAGATAAAAAAAAATGTATCGTTTGACAGCCCTAAATTAAACATCTTATTAATACGTTACGTGAACACAGCATCATGTCAATTGTTTTCACCAAAATGTAATGCGGCAGGATTTGTACCTTGGCTAGTTTCTCTTCTGATGCTCCCTCTTTTTGTAGGCAGCGCTGCAGAGCCAAGTAGACTTTCTCCTGCAACTTCTGTATCTTCTGAACATCTGTCAGCCAGGGTCGGTCTGAGCAAAATTAGAGTGACAAGATGGTTTCATTGGGGTTGTCATGTTGCCAATTTGAAACTGCATCTGGTGAGGTTAACAATGTACAAACATCTAGGAGAAGAATAGGAGACTGGTCTCTGGATAGGGTGCACAGACTGAGTTGGTGAAAGTTAATTTAAGATGTGAACACACTTTATTTTGATTCTTCTTTGCTTCTTTTTACATATATGGATGGATAATGCAATCTGAACAATGCAGTCCTAAGAAAATAGGTTAAAAGTGAAACTGTATCCTTAAGAAGCTACTTGCAAAGACTGGTTTTAGTTGGAGTGAAATTCCATTTGTCACAAAGGTCTTAAATCACGTGCATAATTATCCTGTCATTTTGCAAACATTTGATCGTGACAATAGCGACAGTAGTGTAGGAAAAATGTTTTCTAATTTTTAAAGAGGTCATCCTCTGTTATTATGAAATAAATATAATCTCACCTGGTGAAAGCAGCACAACAGCACTGAAGAGAGCCATCTCTTCCTCGGACATCTGTATACGGCTCAGGCTTTTAGCTAAGTCAAACACTGCATTCACAAGATCGTCACAGCCTAGAGGGGAGGAGAAGGAGAACAACAAAGTCATCATCAAAACAGAAGCTACTGACTGTGATGATTTTGACACAAATGAAACATAAAACAAGTTGATGTAATATCTCCCTGCTCCTCCTTTCATAAAGTGTTTCCCATACAGACAGACAGATAGAGAGAGACTCACCAAGAGCTTTGAAAAGATCAGCAGTGGCAAACTTTCCATCAAAGAGCAATGTATTATTGATGGGGTTATAGGCCCGACACATACGGATCAGAAGAACATTCATGCAGCCTGTGGACACAAAAGAAAACCAGAAATATGATTAGTGACAGATACTGTACATATTTAAATAGTTATAGCTATTATAGCTGAACAAGTTGGAATAGAGGAAAAAGAGCATGCACACTTAGTTTGTTAAATCTGCCGTGTCATGTTTGTATGAATTGAAACATTCTCAAGGTTCTCAAAGTCATTTTATGTCATTTATATTTCATTTACTCGAGTTGACATGAGTGACACGGAATTTGTCACCTGTACAACAGAGGATGTAATTTACATCATCAAGGCTTTTGTATTATCACTGTTGATGTGTTACTGTGGATTTGACCCACTTATAGTAATTTGACTTTCAAGAATTTGGTCCTGTTTGATCCTATTCATAACTTCTGATAAGCCTACATTCACAATCCTGTATCTTCAGGTGTTAGTCAGGTTTGGCAGATTTATGAGTGTGAACACATCTCAAACCTTTTATTATCAACATTTCTGTTTGGCACGTTTAATTGGTCTAATTAAACTCCTTTGTGTGCGTGCTTCCTCCTCATGAAATGAGAATGCCTTGGCTGCCACTCAAAGCCATTAATCTATTGTTTTGAAATATGTATTGTTTGGGTTGTCACTGAAAACCCAAACAACCCAAAAAACTGTACATTTCTAACACTTGAAATGTGTTAGACACAAAGGCCTCGACAAATTCTGAGTTGAGGCACTTCACAGTATGATGACCTGAGCGTGATTAAAACAAGGCCAGCCATTCTTCAGAAGCATCTTTTCAATTCACTCTACAATTCACTCATGTGATCACAGAGTTCACTCATGTGAAGTCATCTACCACCTGAGGGTATTATAACGTTTATGACAACAGCTGTCTTTGTCACAGCTAAAGGTTTGAAATGGAATAAACATACACACAGCAGGATGGCTGTCTTGCTGAGGGCACATGTCTTGTAAAAACAGCTCCTGACTGTTACTTCGCTTCGTGTGTGTGTGTGTGTGTGTGTGTGTGTGTGTGTGTGTGTGTGTGTGTGTGTGTGTGTGTGTGTGTGTCATGCACTGACCTGCTTTGAGGAGGATAATCTGATCATTCTGGCAGAGGTCCATGAAGCCAGCAATAGGCTTGGCAAACTCTACCACATACTGGATTGCATTGGTGATGTGAACGGCACATTGTTGCCACATCACCTCAGCTGTCTGAAAGAAGAAAGGCAGGGACGCTTTTATGAGAATTACAATACAAGAGAGGCATCATACAAGTTGTACTCCATTATTCTCTGTTGACTCTGTGCTTATCTAGACTTTGGTGGAGTGATTTCCCCTAAAGACGTCCTGACCTACATCATATTTGATAATAATATCTCTCTTTAAACTCGTCCTAAAAACCTTGACTAGTGAGACAAAAGGCCCAGTAGGAGATGTGTGATAAAAATGTTTGGTTTTACAAGAATCAACTACGGTGACAAGAAGGGAACACTTTCGGAAACTTCCTTCTAGAAGTTTTACAGTTGATTTTTGTGCAAGGTTAAAAACTAAAAAAACATTTCTCTGTGAACTTTGTACAAGAGAACAACTATAATGATATAAAATGTGTAACTTTAGATTTAGACTGTACAGAACAGTTCACAATACAGTTCATTTGACCAACTATCACTTTATATAGGTAGATGGTAACACTTTTTCAATATACCCCATTCTTGTTTTGTGTATAAATGTCATATGTTTGCAAAACAAAAATGTGTCATATATACCTTGGTCTGGTATGAGCTTGTCTCCTCCGGGCTATACAAGGTCCACGCCATTCTCTTTAGCTCGTCTGTGCTGTACTGGCTCGTCTCTATATGGGACTTCAGCACACTCTGAGTTATACGCTCTAAACAGAGGGAAAGGTGTTGTTTTAAAGATAGATTTAAGGTTTAAACACACAACAGCAGTAGCCATTATACAGTAGCTAGGCATTACGGGATGTATACTGACCTAACTCAAGCAGGGAGCAGCCCTCGGGCAGCGGGTTGAGGATAGCATGTGAGAAGAGTCCAGAGTCGTGCAACAGCTGGTACTCATGCTTGATGCTGTGGTGGGCGTCTACAAAGTCGAAGTTGGTCTGTTCTGGTGAACTCTGAGAGGATGAGCTGCTGCCTGCACTGCCACCCATCATATCCAGGTTACAGTACTCGCTACATCCATCCTCTGGGGTCAGCGGCAGATCTAAAAGCAAGCCTTCTGGCAGCATGCTGATGTCGTCCTGGTCACTGAGCGTGGTGCTGGAGCCTCTTCTGTAAGTGCGGCAGTGGTCGGCCATGTTGCTATTCTCCTCGCGGACACTAAGCCCCGCACACTCCTGGGACTGCTGGTGCTTCTGGACCTCTGCATACAGGCTGTCGCGCTGCTTTTTGGACATTCGACCAAACTTGACCGCTGCAACAGAAGGATGTAAAAACAAAAATTAAACATTCAGGAAGGTATAGTCTAGGTCAAACAAGGATTACATAAAAAGTGGTGCGGTGGAAACTCAGAGTTAATTAAATATAGATTGAGTAGCTGAACTCACCATCACGGCTCATGCCCAGCGCGAGACACTTCTGCAGCCTGCAGTGCTGACAACGGTTACGGTTGGTCCGGTCGATTAAACAGTTCCTCTGTCGTGAGCAGGAATACATAGCATTGTTCTGCTGGCTGCGTCGGAAGAAACCCTACAGACAAAAAGACACACACAAAATGTGAATCAGTGGTACACCATGTGAGCATCTAAACGCTTTTTGGGTATAAACAAAATGCTTTGATTAGACTGATCAGAATGGTGATAACAACACGTTAAAGCTGCAGTAACTGATGAGCGAGATGGGTGATAGCTCACCTTGCAGCCTTCACAGGTGATGACACCATAGTGAATCCCTGATGATTTGTCGCCACAGATTTTACACGGAATCACCTCTATTTGAGCTGGAGAGAGATGAAAGAAGGGGAAAAAAATCAGTGAAATTGTAAAAAAAAAAACACACATATGGACCTCAAAACATAGAAGAGTTTAATTTTGTAGTTAGTTACCTAGAAACAAATAAATACATGGATTTATTGAAAAATAACATGATTAAATACTAATTACTGTCATTGCATAATGAGAGTCATAACACTGTGTATTTCTTTCATAACGGCACAATAATTTAAATTTGAAAGAATTAGCCAATTGATACGATAACGTTCTGCAACTTTTTTGACAATCGGTTAATCGTTTGAGTCATTTTTCAAGCAAACTTGCCTCCAGTGTAAGAATTTGCTGCTTTTCTCTGATTTACATCATTGAATATTTCTGAGTTTTGGACTGATGGTCAAACAAAACAGTTAAAGATCATCTTGGGCTCTGTGATGGGCATTTTCTGACATTCTATAGACAAGACAACCAATCGATTGATCAAGAAACCAATTGGCAGAGTGATAAATATATTTAAAAATGTATGCAGTCCTACAGTCATACACAGCATGTGATTTTAACCATTTCAGTTGTTGCACAATTGGTATCTAAATAAATATGCATAGAAAACCCAGCCCACATGTACGTAACAAGTAAACATATCGTTGGTCACTGTCGAAGATATAGACACGTTACTGGAACATTCAATATTTTCTTTTTAGGCGTATCATGCTGACTGCAGTTATTGTCAATACAACAGCCTCAGTCGTACAACCCAGATGTTTTTACTCAAACCAAACTCAAACAAGACAACCACCGCCTTGCACGTGGCATTTATTGGTGCAGGTAGACTTTTCACAAGAAATTCACGTTATTTCTTGACAGTCAAAGGTTGTCCGTGCACTACGAGGTTTGAAAGGTAGCTAATAATGATTACATTAATTTCACAGGCTTGTGAAGAAACAAGAGAAGTGTCAAGAACACAGTGTATCCCGTGATTGACAAAGTAGACTACGTATACATTATACACTTTGAATTAATTGTGGAAGCCTGAGCCTTCTTACTCAGGAACAGCCTGCTCTTTTCATTATGCCGTTTATCTAAGTAGCTGGGCCTCCCAGAATAGCCGGTCAATTGCATTAGCTGAGGCCCAGGGTTATAAAGTTTCCTCTCTCTCTCTCTCTCTCTCTCTCTCTCTCTCTCTCTCTCTCTCTCTCTCTCTCTCTCTCTCTCTCTCTCCCCTCCAGCATGAACAAAATGTTAGCAGGTTAACAAAGGCATACTGCTGTTCTGAACCCTCCAAGGCCTATAACTGTAACCCACAAAACATCTACAACTGACTGTTACGACATAGACTGTGTGCAAGATTAAATTTGGCTCGGGCAGCAGGGTGTGCCAAACAATCCCTAAACCACTTTTGTTGGATAACAGAGGGTATTAAGTAACCTGTAAAACGCAGGGACGGCTTTAACCGGCCATCACAGCTGGCTCTCCAGAATTTTTTTCTTCTAAAGGCTCGTTGATAAACTACTCAAGACCAACTGATCACATGAGTCACTGTGTGGGGAGAGATATGCTTTGCACAAAGAGGCAAAGCAAAATAGGTTAGTCACTGACATTACTCTGAAAATCTAAACTTAGAGGGGGGGGAACCTTCAACATTTTCTCTCCAAAAAGACTTTCTGTGCAGTGCAGGTGACATATTTGAGTGTTTCTGTTGGGTAGAATTCCTACTGGTTAACGCAACTGACGGATATAAATAAATAAATGGCAATGGGGGGAAAAATCCCTTTCTATTGCTCCCTTTATACTTCCCCCTCCAGAGCCTCACCTCCACCCTTCAGCCTGTTATATAACTGCCGTCTGGCCACATTCCACGAACACACTCATTCAAAGGTGGTTGTCTTGGCAACAGTGTGACGATACTCACTCACCCTTCCTGCACTACCATTGGATGCTGAGTGAGCGACTCTGTCTGTGACTCGCCACCTCACCTGCCAGTCAGCTGAGCTGCACCGGCTGCACCATCAGGCCGAGGGAGCAGGAGCTGCTCCACTGACACAGTTTCTCATTCAGCGCAGGGGGAGGCACTTGTCCTGGCAGCCTCACAAGGAACACAATCTGGTTTCTTGTAGTTTTAAGGTGGAACCAAATCAGTTAAGTTAAGGAAGAGTCTTCCTTTTGGTTTGGAAGGACAACAATGTAAGGTTTGATTACCGAAAAGATGGATGATCAGATGAAACTGGCAGGGCTAACTGCCCCCTTTGCACAACATCTGGAAATATTTCCTAAAACATCTAGTACAGTAAGCTGCAGCAAGGGGCAACAGACATAGCTAATAGTAGCTCTCAACAAGTTGCAGCATGTCAAGTATTTGAGTGAAATGTCAGCTGTGTTTGAGCTAGAACATAAATCTATTTTTACTGTGGTGCAGTTGGCTGCCCAGTGATTCCTTCTGCCATTCTGGTCTATTGGCAAATACATGTTGCACAAATCACAGCTCAGCACAGAAGTGTACACTGTTTAGTGTAAATAGCAGTGTGCAGAGCAGTTATTACTCTGTCTGTGACAGCTAAAACAGTCTTCTCTCTGACTGTAAGTTTTTTGGTATGTTGCGTTGCAGCATGCGCCTGAACAACAGTTTCTTTATTCTCATCGGAGTTTATTTAGAGCATTTCCTTGAATCTTGGTCCTAAGACAGCATGTTCTTTACACAAACATCCATTCTGTGTGTTAAATGCTATTAGCATATATTAGAGGCTACATGTTTAGACTTTTTGAAATTTAACTTGGCTAGGTGAATACTAGGTTTGAAGTTTAAATGGAGCTTAGACAATATTCAGTATATAAATAAATCACAAAACTGTAATTTAATACACCTCATAGGATCTTTGGTGTGCAGTATACGCAAAGTCATCATAATTTGCATTCCATTTTCTAGAACATCATTGCAGAAAGCATCTTTTCACATAGGAGGTATTTTAACACAAGAGCCTTATAGTCTGTTCACACTGCAGCGTTAGGAATAATTGCGTCGCTTTAATCATGTGAGCTTGGTGCGGCCGGGTTGGCTCAGTGGGTAGAGCAGGCGCACATATACTGAGAGGTTTATGCCTCAATGCAGAGGTCCAGGGTTTGAATCCAACCTGTGACAATTTCCTGCGTGTCTTTCACCTAGCTGTCCTGTCAAAATTAAAGGTGGAAAAGCCCAAAAAAAAAATAAAAAGTCATGTGAGTTTCAATGCGGGCAGTGTGAGCGTGCCATTAAAATTAATTTATATGTGGTGATTTAAAATACCTTTTTGTGTTAGTTGTCAGCACTTTTCTACATCAGTGCTGTAGTCTATATGGACAACATTTAATTTCCGGGATTGTTCAGGTGCTGCCGGAAATTCAGCCGGATGTCCCTAATTTTCGGCCGGATGTCCGTCACCTTCCGCTTTCTTTGTGTTGGCATTCTAAACTCCAGTCGGTTTATGAGGACTATGGTTAACTGCTCCTCTCTGCAGGCTAAATCGAGACAGCTAGCTAGACTCTGTCGAATCTGAGTTTTCTGTTGCAAGACTAAAACAACTTTTGAATGAGCACGTTCCACCAAAAGAGGTACTTTCCCGGGGTTATTTTGCCAAGGCTGCGCTTAGCGCCGGCCAAGAGGATTGTGATTCGTTTAAAGAAATGCCAATAAACCAGAGCACGTTTTTCTCCCATCCTAGAATACTGTGTGGACTAGCCAGACCCTCCTCCGCAGCACTGTGGAGGAAGGTCTGTTAATGCGAGACTGTGCTGTAACACCTTTGCTAGGGAGACTTTGCACTCCCATCCCAGCTAATCAAACTGAGTCCAAGGTCCTATTTACCTTACACTTACGTTAACATGACATACTGTGTACTTTATCTACATTCTGAGGAGCTCATGGGGGCCTCTATAGGAAGAACAGCATATATGGTGTATTGTGCAACATACTGTAGAGCTTGGTTACCAATAGAGAGGGTTTACACAATCAAAGTTGGCAATTATTTAAATAAAAATGCACTAATGTCCTCCGTTTGTCATTCTCTCTTTTTACATATCTCCCAATTCAGGGCCAAAACTACCACGTTTTTTCTATACAGCTAATGTGAACGGTAATGACCGCTTTTTCTCTTCTTCTCCTCCTCCCACTGACCTACCTAGAGAATGCAGATAGTATATTATGGTCTGACACTAATCCCAAACTTTTAAAAATGCACTGCAGGTTTAGGTAATTACTCAGCAGATGCAGTAGTGGAATAAGAGGTATTAGTGTATACATTAAAATGAGCCCATTGCATGTAAAGGCCTGCATCATGCATCTCTCTTAACCGTAGACCTTGCCGATGGTTTTTAGAGCAGTAGAGTAACACTGAATATTACAACATTTTACAAAAATGTGTATTATAAGTGACCAAATGATTTCCTTTCATCTTTTTTGTGGTACCGTCAGCATAATGTAATAAACATAATTACTTTCCTGGCAGTCTTGAGGAAGAGAATATTAATTGTATTTCAATCTGCACACATCTAAAAAGAATTGCAACAGTACAGCTGTCAGCCCAACCAGGTGAAGATAGATAGATTATTTTCATAATCATGTTGACTTGATATGAATCTATACTATTCTACATACTTAACACCTTTCCCCACTCATTTCATTCACATGCTGAACAACAATGCTATGCCTGCCAAGAAACCAGGCTTCACCCTCTGTGCCTCTGTAATCCCTCACTATTGATCAGAGAGGATAAAGTGCATTCAGTTGATGGTGCTGTTTATGCAGCTCCAAGCCCAAACCCTAGTGTGCCTCTGCAACACAAGCAAAACCAGACTGAGGAATTCAGTTCACAGCATGTAATTTTGCATGCTGCTCCAAACCACAAGAACAAATTTAGGACGATGCTGCAGCAATCACAGTCGCCTTGAATAAAAATCTCTTTACGTCTGTTTAGATGTCCCTTATCCTTACTTGGAACATAGATATGGCCAATCCAAAAGACTTAAGATACTGAAAACAAAAATATAATCTGTAAGTAATTATTGTGCAGCAAAATGAATTGTTTCCCTAGTAGTTATACCCTGTAAAGCGACTTTGAGTTTGTGAAAAGCGCTATATAAATTCAATTTATTATTATTAGTAGTAGTAGTCATAATAAGCAGAAAGGCACAGACTTAACATTAGCTTACACTTTGCTTGCATACTAACATGCAGGCTGGGTGAAGAGTTAAAGCTTCAGATAAGGGGAAAGGAATCTTAGCACGCAGTTGTCAGAGAGAAAGGGCACCTTGACACATACTGTAGCTTGCTGTGAACTTGCCCAAGGCTGCAACAGATAGTGGCTTTGAGGCTGAGCTCAGCACAGCAGTGAACTTGGAGAGCAGAGAGCGCCCTTTCCTTTTTACTGCCACCCTACCTTTGATCCTGGGCTAACTGAGCTCCAACACAGCTCTGCACAGCATTAGTCCACTAAGGCATAACATCTATAAGTGCTTTATTGAAGTTTGTCTACCGGTATTTGATCGTGTTGCATCATAGGCTACCTACCTAACCTGTTTGTGCAACAGTTTACACGAATAACTCTGAGAGATAAACAGCATTGTTTGCGATCTACCAGGTATAAATGTGACTCAGGGAAAATGCATCTATACACTGCTTGTGATAGCCACACTCTTATGTAACTTGTGTTTTCTCCGTAAAGTAAATGTAATTGAAGACTGGAGAAAACATTGTGGGTAATGTGGTATTTTTACAAAATGAGATTGACAAGCCGTGCTTGACTGCAGTGACACATACTCTGGTTGATGTAACCTTAGCTGACAGGGGAAACTGAGCATAACTGAACCCTGCTGTGCTTCATGGTTACATGTGGGCTTTCTGTGCTCACATCCTGCTTTTCGCTGCAGTGCATGGCTTTGACATCACAACTCCAACATCAAACAACTGTAGCATGTTAAATCCTTACTATAAGTAAATAGATATTTGTTTTTAGATTTCATATATAAAATATGTCTCACACAACATCAGATGTTAGTTTTTGTAAGAAAAAGTAATAAAAGGCGGCATGCATCTTGCAAGGTGCATTACACTCAGGCTCTCCCAGTGCAGCTCAAATCTACAATATTTAAAAGAGGAACATTCTGTTCTGATAACTGATTGAAATGATCAACATTGTCTCATTAGTAATGATGACAGACCATGGCCCTCCACCCCTACGGTGGCCGACAGGGGCAAACGCACTGCAACTTAATGAAACACACGCAAACAGACAAAACACAAGCAAATTAAGAAAACATCTTCATTAATTTGACAACACATGCGCAGCATTTAGCAAACGCGCTGCAAATACACACAACACAACCAAATACACCAACGCTCTGCAAATACAGAAACAACACAATCCCCGAAAACAAATGCAACAAAAAAAACGCAGCATCCAGATTACACAACGGAAGTTCTCCAGACCTCTAGGGAGAGCGCTAAGTGGAACAGCTTGATTTTCGACCCATTTTGTGCTTTTTTTTTTTGCATCGTTTCTGTATTTGCAGCGCGTTTGCTAAATGCTGCGCATGTGTTGTCAAATTTTAATTTTTGCTCGTGTTTTGTCTATTTGCGTGTGTTTCATTAGGTTGCAGTGCGTTTGCCCCTGTCGGCCACCGTATCCACCCCCAGGCATACACAAACTTGCTCTATCCTCAATGACAGAACTAGGTCAATGGAGTCTCTCTCTCTCTCTCTCTCTCTCTCCCTCTCTCTCTCTCTCTCCCCCCCACACACTGGCCACCATACTGCTGACGCTGAAAACAAATACACGCTGGCTGATGAACT